>NW_022196901.1:20528829-20545938 GCF_008632895.1 Mastomys coucha | reverse complement strand
ATGGAAAACATCAACATAAGGAGCAAAACTACACCCTAGAAGAAGCAATAAAGTAATCTTTCAACAAACCCACACAAACCTATTTCCACCTCTTACAACAAAAATAATAGGAAGTAACAATTACTTTTTCTTAATATCTTAATATGAAAATTAATATTACCAACATATCCTAATCGATTGAAATCCAAAAATATGAAGAATTAGAAATCTGTTGACTGTCATCCAATGGTCTCTCTAATTTGGTAATTGGAGAAATAGGTCCAATATTGTGCAATCCATATACATTCTTAACTTGTTTGTACATGACAGTGTCTTGCTATGTACAACATAAGGGTCTTGAAATCTTGCTTCTCCTATCTCAGCCTCTCTATTAGTAGTATTGTTTATTTCATGTTTTTACACTATTCTATGTTTTTCAGAACAGCTTACATATTTCAAAAATATTTATATACTCAAAAGAAGCATAAACAATTAAATTGGGAGGTGGCTTGCAAGAGAACAACAAAGAGTGAGACTGAATGCTTTGCTTGACGTTTTTAACTATTGTATCAAGTTTGAAGAAGAGGACTTTACAAGTTAGTCTTTCTCTGAGATGAATGCTTTTCCAAATTATCACATCCAATGAACCAGATTCTTACCCACACCTAATGTCTGTGCCATCCTCCAAGCAGAACCATTGTTCATTGAAACAGTTGGTGAGTGACTTTATGGATAGACCATCTTAATACACACACCATTTCTTAAATGAATGTAACCTGTTCTCTGTGGGCTGGGAATAAAGTCACTCACTCAAGTCAAATAGCTTTGACCATAGCAGGAAGTCTGTATCCAAAAATCGTGCCTACAATTCATTCCTTGGCGCAGAAGAACTGTCAACTCTCAGCTTAGCTATGATGGAGGTAAAATCCTTTGGTGATGTGAGGGTCATTGAAATACAGCCTTATTACAATGAAATCCAATGTCTAAAAATTGTTCTTATTTTGGGCTAGTACCACAGAAAGAGACTTTAAACTCTACTAAATACAAAACAAACAAAAAGACTTTATTTATTTATGTTCATTTAAGAAAATACTAGTAGTGATGTATTATTTTGAAATATACAATTAATATGTTTAGGGTTATTTAAAATTTATACTGAGAAAAATGTATGTATTTTCAGTATTAATGTAGACAAGCATCTACATAAGACTGTTAAATTGATTGTTGTTTCATATCAAATGACTTTTATAATACTCATTTTTGTTGTTATAATATTTTATAAATTTTAAGGAATATGACGAGAAAGGTATTGCAAGGTATTGAAGAGGGGGTCTCTGGGAAGAGTTGGGGTAATGGGAAACAAGAATGTGATTTAATTCTATTTACTTAAAATATGTTTTTAAATGTTAACAAATTCAGATAAATTGAAATCATGTAACTTTTCTCATCATAATGCAATAAAACTTTTAAAAAAGTACACAAATAAATAATAAAATAGGCACATCCAGCAGCAAGAAAAAAATTGGGAGCTCGTGGGATGGTTCAGCTGGTTCCACCCACGGAACCCATGTGCTGGAAGGAATGGAGATTGACTCCTGCAGGTGCTAGAAGGAATGGAGACAGACCCCTGGAGGTGTTGGAAGGAATGGATAGATAGACTCCTGCAGGTTTTCCTCTGATCTCCACACATGTACTATAGCACATGTACCAACAAGTGTATCCAAATAAAAATAAATAAGTAAATAATAAGAAGCTTGATAACTGGGCAGGGTCACTAAGTTATGAAAATAGAAGCACGACCGGGCCTCACTGCTGATGGGGCCCATGCAAGAGACCTCACAAAGCAGCACTCAGGCCTGGTCTCAGCACCATGGTGGGAGCAAAAAGAAGCAACTGAACTGCCACTGCCACCCCCGTCTCTCTTCTAGTTCCCTCCCACACTCTGTTTCCAGGCCAGGCTCAATGCTTAATGTAGCACCAAGCCCAGAGTGTAGCAAGGAAACAGATTGCAGAGAAGAGGGGCAGAGGTGGCAGTTTCTGTCACCAAAGGAACAGCTACATAAACTGCAGTCTCAGGACAAAGCAATAATCTATGAGGGATCTCAAGAAAGCAAACAGTCTTGAGCCAAGTGTGGCCCCATCCTTATTGTTGGACAGTGGTTCTCAACTTTCCTAATGCTATTACCCTTAAATTCATTTCCTCATGTGGTGGTGACCTCCAATCATAAATTAATTTTTTGTTGCAAGTTCATAATTGTAATTTTCCTACTGTTTTGAATCATAAATGTAAATATATAATATGCAGGATATCTTATATGCAAACCCTTTGACATGTCTGATATGTCAATCTTCGAAGAGGTCATGAGCCACAGGTTAAGAACCACTGATGTAAGACATTGTACACAGAATCACAGGGCTCTAAAGGTAGCTTCAGTTACAAGACCTCTGGTCCAGTTGGGGCATGTAAGCCTGCACTCACAAGTAGAAAGCAGGCTGGATTTGCAACCCTGCAGCACAGTTCACTCAGAATAGTTTTTTTTTTAAGTCCACAAGGCAAACAAACAACAACTTAGACCTATGCTTAGCCCGAGAATGACCTGGATAGTGTACATGAGGATGCTCATGAGCTTGAGGAGTATCTTGAACTTCAGATCCTCCTGCTTCTGTCTTCCAAGTGCACAGCAGATTCAAGGTGCAATGATGGGACCCAGGACTCCATGGGTGCCAAGAGAACCCTTCACCAACAGAGTGACACTTTCAGCATCCTCTCTGTCCCCAACCCATTTTGAATTGTTTAAATACAAATGAGCATCTTAGATCCTGGTGTGGTCCTCAGAAGCATATGGGGGTCCATGTGACATTTCAAAGCTTGAAGAAAGAAATGTTTTCCTGAGGGGTGGCAGTTTCCTACTTGGCCTCCAAGCTGGTGAAGGCTGGTGAGCTCTGGCATTGGATTTTAATCCTGGTCATGAAAAGTCAAGTATTAATTGCTTGGTTTCCTGGCACCTATTTAATGATTAAACTTTGAAGTTCATAGGTTTGTACAGTGGGTACATACACATAAGCATTAGAACCCAAACAGCCAGGCCCTCACAGCCACCCTTCTGGGTAGCATCGACCTGAGACACTAGGAGGCAGTGTTGCCCAGTCATCTGTTCTTTAGGACTTGGGAAAATATGAAAGGGTTACTTCTTAATCGTTCATACATTAGCTTTAGGAAGCCCTGTAAAAGAAAAATGCAGATACTTGTAATTGCCATCATATAACCATCAAGCCCAGGGTCAAATTCTGGTCACAAAACAGACTGAAAGTGAGGTCAGTGAATGGCTGAAGAAGAGCTTGAGAGCTTTGACTAACTGATGGATGGATGGACGGATGGATGGATGGACGGACGGATGGATGGATGGACGGACGGATGGACGGATGGATGGATGGATGGATGGATGGATGGATGGGTGGGTGGGTGGGTGGGTGGATGGATGGATTGATCCAGGAGAACTCCAGGGACAATACAACCTTGGTCACTGCCTTTGACGGTAGGCAAGGTTCTTCTGTCTGAATACTTTGGCTCAGCAGCTTCCCTTTGCTGGGAGAATGAAAGCAGAAGTGAGAAGGAAGAACGCTCTGAAAGGTGCTGCTCTCCAGGTACATCTACCTGAGAGCAGAGCAGATCTTGGGAGCAGTTCTGTGCCACCAGCCAACAGCCCTTTGGTTCTTATTTCTGGAGGACGCCAGGTCTTCTATAGGTACTCCTGAGTTCCTAAGAGATACAGAAAAGAGCTCCGTCAGCCCCTCCAGTCTGTAGGATATGTGGGCAACTCATTTTTGTACACAGATAGCTCTGAGGTGCTGTATTTGAGAAAGGAGTATGAATGTCAGACTGTGCCACAGGATCTCAAGGTCGGTGAGGCAGATACCCCTTAAGACATAAATAATACAGCTGCCCTGAAGGGTGGCACCTGACGAATTTCAGAGAGTTCCAGGGACCTTGGGTAAATCTCCATATTTCTGTCTGGAGAGACCAGTTAGAACTACCTGTAATCCCAGCACATCAGAAGCTGAGTGGGGAGAATGGCCTTGCATGGCCAGCATAGGAGAGGGGATTGTAGCTAAAATGGCAAATCCAGCTCATTTAAAGATATGCAGCTCAGGGCATCTGCATTAGCATTCCAACTCCACAACTTGAGGCTGTGTACAGTTAGACATCATAGCTATGTCCTCATAGTTTGGCTCATACGTCTCAAATTGGGGCTAATGGGATGACACAGACCATCTATACAAAGTATTTACCGTGGCAGCAGGCATGAGGAAGCTTCACACTGAATACTAGTGTGACATTGTGAGGAGATCGAAGCTCAAGTGGCTCAACAAGAGGCAACTCTAGAACGTATGTCCAATGGCGGCCGTTGAGGTATTTGTTCTTTTGTTTGTTTGGTTTTTTTAGCTTGTGTGTGTGTGTGTGTGTGTGTGTGTGTATGTGGGCAGTACTCACAGGTCCTCTAGAGCTGGAGTTCTAGGTGGGTGTGAGTTGCTTGATGTGAGGGCTGGGAAGCAAATCCCAGATCTCTGTAAGGTTAACCACTGAGCTACCTCTCTGCATCCTGCATGCATTTTAATAAATCAGTTCAAATTCTCTTATCCTGAGTTATTCTGCTTTGATCCTTATGTCAAAGCACAAATTATTTGATGAATACAAATCTCAAGGCAGCTGCAATCACAGTACTCTGAGGAAGAAAGCTTAATTAATTGTGGTAGTTCATTGACTTCCAGTTAGTAGTTCATATGTGGAACACTTAATGTATTTATCTTTTTCAGTACCAAGTTTCAAACCCAGGGAATTGCATATGCCACAAACACTGTACCTCTGAGGTACATCGCCAGTCTTAGTTTACTTTGCTTTTTGGTCTTTTTTTTTTTTTTTTTTTTTTTTTTTTTTTTTTTTTTTTTTTTTTTTTTTTTTTTTTTTTTTTTTTTACAGTGAAGTTGGATGTGTATATTTCTGTATGTATATGTCTGTGTGAGCAGACATGTGTGTGCAAGTGTACCCACCTGCTTGTGCGCAGAGGACAAAAGAGGGTGTTGAGTGTCCTCTCTCACTTTCTGCAGAGTCTCTCTGAACCTGGGAGTCTTCTAGGCTAAGCAGGAAGCCAGCAAGCCCCAGCTCTGCACTCAGCCCGCATCCTTCCGTCTCTACCCCCTCAGAGCAGAGGTTACAGTGTTCACCACCACACTGGCTCTGTTTGTTACAGGTTCTTATTTGTCCTCCTCCCTCTCTACTGGTCCCTCCTCCTTTCTCCACTTCCCTGCTCCATCCCTCTCTCCTCCTCCCATGACTTCTTTGGGCTGTTTTGTTGTTGTTGTTGTTTTGGTTGTTTTGTTTTGTTTTTTGAGAAGTCTCTCTATGTAACAGGTGCTGGCCCAGAACTCCCAGTCCTCCTGTCTCAGCCTCTGGAGTTCTGATCTACAGCCCTGAGCTACCACACCTGGCATCTGTGCTTATTTTAAAGCACAATACGATGAAATAGAAGGGATGCCCTGTTGTTCCTGGCACGGGAGGAACTCCAGCTTTGGATAAGGATGAGATTATGCCAGGGACACTCCACTCTCTTAGAGTCAGAGAAGCTGTTGTGGGTGGCTTGTTCCTTTAGAGGAAGGAGGGGCAGGGGAGTGAGGTGGGTTTGTTCTGGCCTGTTCCCTTCACTCAGATGCACAGCAGCCCACAATAGGCCATTATTATAAGGGCAGGGAGAGCCGCCAACTTCATCTTTGCTTTTTATTTGTGCTTGTGTTTTTAAATCTTTTAGTTTCAAATCAATGTAGTGAAGGATTTTTTTATCATTTTAAAATATTTTTAATTATTTCTCTGAGAATGTCATTCTGCACAGTTTGTTCATCCTTGCCTCCCATCCTTCTCCCTGGGAGATATTTTTCAAGAAGCCTTATTCCTGCCCTGAAGAAGTTGTCAGCCAAGGGAGAGAAGTAGAATGCAGCCCTGGGGCTTGGTTTTCCCCTAGGCTCAATGTCCTCAGCAGGGAGGTTTGTAATCTTGCTTCCCTCTTTGCCCACAAAATGCAGTGTGAAGTGCCCAGCCAGTACATCCTCAGTACATCCTCTGGACTAGTCACCTCCAAAATGCTTTGGGCACGAAGGAACTGAAAGCAAAATGCCCCAGTTACGTATCTCCTCAAACTCCTCTAGCTGCTAGTGCCCTGACCAGGTGGGCTGGCCTCCCCTGGGTGCCAGGGTCTTTAGGCCACCCTACCGGTGCCCACTCTGGCCCAGGCACACAGCACTGTTCAGTCCGAAACCCTGACTCAGCTCCAATACTTCTGCTTGTGAGTGCAGGTTCGTCTGGATGGAGGTGCATCTGTGTGTGCCTATGAAAGCTGGAGGACAACCTCAAGGTCATCCTCAAGAATGGGGTCTACTTCCCTTGAGACAGTCCCCCATTATCCCAGAGCTCACCAATTAGGTCAGACTGGCTTGCCAGCCCAAGAACTCCTCCTGTCATTGCTTCTCGAGCGACAGGACTTTTCTGCACATGCCACCATGCCTGACTGGTTTTTGTTTTGTTTTTAGCAAATTCTAGAGATCAAACTCAGGTCTTGGGACTTACAAGAAAAGTGTTTTACCAACTTTTATGAGTCAGCCCATATCATGAGCAAGATGGTAGATGCACATAGTTAATATAACAACAGTTATTGCTTTTGCTCTGTGTTTATATACTGTCTAGTGGGCACCATGAGGTGCTAGGACTGTGTCGTCTGGTTGTCCTGAGTGAGTGATGTCACTGAGTTCTGATGATCAGGTGCAGCTTTGGTAAGTCTAAAAGGCAGTTTACTATGCTCATTACACTCCATCCCTGGCCCTTACGTGCCAATAAGGACCACAAACAAGAACCGTTTCACAGCAATGTGCAAATTCAGGCCACAACAAGAAAAAGAAAAAAACATACAATAAATAGTCTGGCAAACAGACAATAAATGCAGAAAAATAAATCTAAGGCAATAAAACATAAAAGAATCAAAATAATGTAGATTGCAGGACACTGACCAATCCCAATGACATTTATGTATCTTTCCAAATTTATATTTTCTCTAGGTTTGGTATACACCAAGCTGAAAAACACATTCAGAAATAAAAGGTAATGCAATCACTTTCAAACAAAAATGTTGTAAAGTAAAGGGAGGTATAGAATGGTTGAAACTATAGGACTCTGAGCTAAGCCAGTCATAGTAGAGTACCATCCTAACTTAATCAGGGTCAAGTAGGCCTTTGATCAGGTATTTTTTTATTAATGAAAAGAGCAGAAGTCCAGAAGTCCAGTAAGCCTCATTAGCTTTCAGTGTTGTTTCTCAGTTCTGTGGATGCTGATATTATTAAAGGCAAATGATGGATGAACAACACCTGGAAGTCTGATAAGCCCCCAGAGACAGACATGTTGGGTCTAAGGCCAGTGTGCACAGACCATCTCTTCTGGCTAAATGGTAATTACTTGGTGGGGTAGAACCAAGAATCTGAAGTATAATATTCCTGTCCTGGGGTGTCACCATGGAGACAAAGCAACTCCTAAAGAAGTTTTTCCAGTCACAGTTTGCACGGAAGCATCTGCCAGACTCACATATAGCTGTTTTGTTCCTTCTGCTGTGATAGCAGTCTCTGGAGCTCATTGTCATAATTCCTTCTAAAATGAAGTTTATTAAACAAGCCCAAAACAATTATAAGGAATTTACAGACCAAAAGAGTCAATATAATGTATACAAAAAGCCAGAAGCTCTCCCTTATCCTTTACAGAATAACCTTATTCCTTTATAGAATAAGTTCCTCATGAGGAAGTAAGTATAATCAAATATAAATACTCCACCAATCATATCAACTAAAGAGCACATGTTTTAAGCTTTCTAACTTTATGGGTATAGACAATAATGTCTGCTTTGAGTATAGCTGCTAAATGTTGGATTCTGTCAGTCTGCCCTCCCAGATCTTAATATCCCTAGTAATCTCACAATCCATTGACTGCATTTGTGGCATGTTAAGAGAAAACAGTGGAAATGTCATTAGTGGCTCTCCTAGGCTTTGATAGCAAGTCATCTTCACATTCATTGTAGATAGGGCACTGGGTCAAAAGCATGACTTTCTTCAAAGGTTAACCTGGAGATCTTGGACATGTTTACCTGTCCTGGGAAATGAGCTGCCACTCTTGTACCACTGTATATAGCCAGACAACCAGGTTCTGAATAAAATGGAGAGCTCAAGGTGTCCATGATGGTGTCAGAGATGTCACTTTTGAGGATGAAGACCTTCAAAAAGCATGCATAAAGACTCCATTGAAAAGGTCTATGAGTTGAGTTGCAAAGAACAATTCAAAGAACAGTTCTGACATTTGTCCAGCTCAGTGGACAGAAGGTGGGTGGCCACAGAGGTGTTGGCCCTGAGATGGTATGTTCCTCTGTATTAGGCCAACATGTCCAAAGGGAAAAAATCAGGGGGTATAACAAAACCAGCCTCAAGTTTCCTAGGCAACAGGTATGTGTGATAAAAATGAGATGGCACTGTATTGTCTGTATAAGTTAGAGTAAATGCATTGTTCAGAATCCACGTGTGGGTCACATAGGCTTGGTACTGTTAAGAGGTGTGGCCCTGTTGGAGTAGGTGTGTCACTGTGGGTGTGGGCTTTAATATCCTTTTCCTAGCTGCCTGGAAGCCAGTCTTCTGTAGGAACCTTTAGATGCAGATGTAGAATTCTCAGCTCCTCCTGCACCATGCCTGCCTGCATGCTGTCATGCTCCTGCCTTGATGATAATGGACTGAACCTCGGAACCTGTAAGCCAGCCCCAATTAAATGTTGTCCTATAAAAGTTGCCTTGGTTATGGTGTCTCTTCACAGCAATGAAAACCCTAAGACACCATGTTCACACGAAGCAGCTTGCCTTGGGTCCAGTAGAGTCTTGTAGACTGCCATTTCTGTTCAAATTCTGTAGAAAAGAGCTGATATAGGTCTGTCTCACTCTTTGAAAAGTGGGTCTTGCTTGGATATATTCTTTTTTCCTCTGAATAAATTGAAGCAGATAATTTTGAGAGATATGGTTGACTACAGCTAGTCTCTTAAAGTTTTCAACTGTATATTTCTTAGTATCTACTTGAAGGCATAATTTTTTTGCAACCTACTTTTAATAAAGGTTCAATCTCTCCTCTAGCCCACCACCCAACAGAAGTTGTGGAAGAGAGAAGTTCTTAGGATATGGGGGAACTGGACCTGTTCAGCAATAGTTCTTTGGAGGCAAGCTCCATCTTTTTGTCAACAGCTTCAGTCCAGTCTTCCAGGCAGCAGACACCAGGCACGAACCAACAGCTATAGTTCAATCCTTAAGAAACTGCAAGGCTCACCAATCAGCCTTCTGCAGGAACCTCGAGAGTAGTTCTTGGAGCTCTCAATGGCAGTGTTACCTAAAGTTGAACTCAACAACACTATGTAAGGCAGACCAATACATGCTTGTCATTAGTGAAGAATAACAAGGCTGAGCAAACCAAACCAATGCTCAGTGCTCATCTCCCACTGTCTAGGGGCAATCATATTTATACTCCTTCATCCTCAGTCCTTTCACATGTATGCTATATCAAAACATCAGCTTCAGGAAAACTTTCTTTAGCAAGACATCTTTTCATCTGTGTGCCCTAGCAAAACATCATTTGACATAATTTACTTTCTAAAGAAACTACAAGTTTCCACTTCATCTGCTAATAATTGCTTTAATGAATTTAGTTCCAGATGAAGGCCTGTAATGAGTTTGTGAGCAGTAGCCACTCCATCAGATAAAATATTAACAACCCATGTTGGTTGTTCAGTAAGATTTCTGCTATATCTACATTGATGTCTGAGAGAACAGAAGATGTTATTCCAGCTCAAGTATGGAGCCAGCCAACATAGCTCCAGCAACATCACGTGTAAGGATTTTCTCGAAGCAAACCTAATTCCAAAGAAGTAGGAGAAGACTGATATTCTCCTAAATTCAAGCTCAGAGTAAAGTTCTTCAGGTGGAGCCACAGTTTGAGGTTGAAGTTGACTAAGATCATCAGGATCCTAGGTGTAATTGTAAGGCTTGAAGGTAGGCTAAGGTCATGCACTGTCATGGATTCTCTGGTAACCACTGGTAGGGAATTAAGGGAGTTGACAAACCCTGCCTTGTAGTGGGCTGTGAGGGATTTGTTCTCGTCCCATCTTCCTCTGTCACTGTTGCACAGTGACAGGCTGCCTTCTTTGATTCCACAGGATTTCTAAGTTATGGGGAAGACATATACCTCATCAAATGGACATCCTCTGTGCAGAGTTGCTGTATGTGATATATTGAGTATGGGCTTATGGACCACAAAGTCTCCAATGCCCCATTACTTTAGCTATGATAGTTGAAGAAACATATAGAAATAATAGGGAACTCCTGGGTTTGTGTATTTCCGAGATTCCAGTGTGGAAAGATCCATATCTACAGTTTTCTACCAATGTAAGTTTCTGTAGTCTGCCTTTTTTATGTGATACCTTGGCACAAAGGAATCATAAATTTAGGGCATCCTCTGGTTGGAAGTTGTATCATATATCATCCACTGTTAGGTTGATATAATCAATTTGGAATTGTCCAAAATAGCCAGAATAAGTCCAGGCTGGAATTTCAACAGACTGAGAACCAATGTTCCATTTTCTGGGAGGAAACAAGTGTGTAATGTTTCTGGCATGCATGTCCAGAGGAATTGGGAAGTCTGTTGTTTCATTGTTGTGGAGTGCATGCATGATATCACAGCTCTAAAAATTCTTCATCATTTTGCAAGCAGATTTTCTTGGTTTTAAAAATGGTCAGAATATCATTGATAATTAGTGGAGTTCTTCATTCCCTTGGTTTATAATTCTCCTCTAATATGTGTCAGTTAATATAGTTGTCAGGTTATCTTCAATGATGTATAAAAAAGACTGGTCAGTCAGTTATATTACTCCATTGTCTCATCCACCATTTAGAGTTGTATTGTTGGTGGTGTATTAAACGTCATACAGTGATAGTTCAGTTGAAGTTGGAACCATTGATGGACTTTGAGGCAATTTGAATAGATTTTATTTCACAAGTCCAGTGTGAATTGGGTGACTGAATTGAGAGACCATCCTATATACAAGAGATGACATCAGTTGATATATAAGTCCAGTTTGCATCAGTTGGTACCCATCTCAGGGATTCTATTATGAAGGCTGAGGCCTTTGTATTAAAACTTGTGGTTGTTTATAGGCTGTGTCTGTATAAACTATGGCTGGCTGTGCTGCAGTAAAGTCTGAGTTCTGTAGAATACCATGCAGGCACAGAGTGCCCAACTGTCTACGTGGGTTCTCTTCAGGTGGTGGGGCTTCAGTATCATAAGATACAAAAGGGTCAAGATCAATGGGATTCAGTGATGTTGTGTCTCCATTGCTGCAATTTTCAGCCAGGTGGAAATCATTTTCTGCTTTCCATAGAAAGTGGTTATTTTATCCATCCATCCATCTTACCATAGTAGGGTAGGTTGGAAAATTTGGCTACATACAATACAGTCACATTTGGTCTATTCAGTGGTAGGTATAATCCAAATAGTAACTATGGGCATTTGCATCCATATGGTTTATAATAGCAAATGTGGGCATTTGGATCCTTATGGTAATGGGTTTGTATTCCAAGAGAGAAAATGCTGATCCCATGGTGTTTTCCTATCAGTGTCTGGATCAAAGCAGAGTTTTGCCAAATCATGGATTCACATGAGTTTGTTGTGGTTGACTTTGATATCTCCTCAGTCGGGTAACCGGGCTCCTCATTCTAGTCCCAATCTGAATAGTTGTATACATTTTCATTGTCAGTCCCAGGAGTTTTATGGTATTTGTGGCCAAACACAGGGTTCATCTGCCATATGTATGGGGCAAAGAATGATGAGAGGAATTTTGTGTTTGTTGCTACTTCACAGTTAAACATGGGATCTTCCATGTTATTGTCTCCTTTACTCTCAGGTAAAAGGATGATTTAGGAGATAGCTCTTTCCAGTGGGAGCAGCTAATGCTGCTGTGATATTTCTCCAAATCTGTGCTAAATGCCATTTCAATGGAATGCTTTCTTTAGAAATGGTGTTTTTAGCTTCCTCTTGATCACTGGTGACTATGACTCTCAAAACTGGTGCAAAATGGACATTAGCCTCTCTACATCCTTCCCAACAGTGCTACTAAGCTGTGTCCCCTATTTTGTATACAAGATATATTCCCAATAACTTCACAATGAGCATATCAAGTATAGAATGTGTTCTGGCCTATGTGAGGTTTTGAATGGAGTGTTCATGGGTTCGGTATTCTGGTAGGAATGCATCCAAGGTGTAGTAGTGTAAGTCACCAATACCATACTTTACTCTTGGTTTACTTATTGTAGCTGTTGGTCTGGTGGCTACTTTATTCATTGTTGTGATGCTGTAGATTTGGTTGTTGATGAAGGTATCTTTAATTCTGCCAGCTGTGGAGAGCAAGAAGATAGATGCACATAAAATAACGAAAGTTATAGTTAACTATGCTGAGGGTCATCACACAATGTTCACACTCACACAAAATTCTGAACTATGGTCCTAATCCTATCTCCCCAAGGCTGCTCACGTGAGACATATCTTAGATGAAGATCAGGTCCAATCTCTAACAGAAGTCTCTGAATTGAGGATCAAAATCCTGGGGGAGACTCTCCAGCCACAGGACAGATCAAGGTAGTGTCTCTCCAGATGTGCAGAACACAGCATTATTCTTGTTCTCTGTTTATATACTGTCTGGTGGGCATCAGGGGTTTCTGGGACTGTGTGTAGCTATCTTTAGTGAGTGATGTCACTGGATTCTGGTTATCAGGTACAGCCTTGGTATAATGGAGTTCCTGACTAAAATGCATTTTTTGTACTATGCTCATTAGCTCCCACCATTGCTTTTCAGCCTTCCTAATGCTGTGATGCTGTGGTCAGTTCCACATGTGTAACGTGTAATGTGTAATGTGTAATGTGTAGCTCCCCCAGTGCTTTTCAGCCTTCCTAATGCTGTGATGCTGTGGTCAGTTCCACACGTGTGGTGCTACTTCATAACTGTAATTACCTGTTTCCTGATGGTTTTAGGCAAGGCCAGAAAAAGGGTCTGCCCACCCTAAGGAGGTTCCTACCCACAGGTTGAGAACCACTGCTGTAGGCCTTTTCTGGATCACCAGTCTTGTGTGCACTTCCAGCTTGGTCCTGCCTGCATTCCTGCTGTGACATATGGTCATGCAACCTCAGGACCTGGAAGAAGTGAAAGCTTAGCTCCATCCCACCTGATGAGGTACCTGATTACTTTATTCTTTGCATAAAGAGAATTTTGCTTCAGGGAACAAAGGACACATAAATGCTGAAAATGAGATTGCCCCAAAGCTCAGATGAGTCTCTGAGCTCATCTGGAGAGTGCCTCTTTCATCTTCATTGTTCAGGGTTAAAGCTGCAGCTCCTGGCTCGCCCATCCTTTCCCTTTATCCTCACTGGCCATCTGCCTCGCTCCCCAGTCATTTAGAAAGTACTTTAACAACATCTCTGCCAATAAATAAAAAATAAACAGAAAGTGGCATTACTCTTCCTAAAAGCCTACATCTTGTTTACCATGCTTATCTTACTGGAATGAAATTTTAATAGGGCCTGAGTCACTCACCTTCTGAAAGTGGGAAAATAACCCTGCAAGGAGGAACAATCGGAAAAACAATAAAATGTAAGAAAATTGTCTTTGGAGGGAATTATAACACGGTAAAAACTTACAGAGCTAGGCTGGGAGGTAGCTCAGTGGGTTAAGTGTCTGTCATTCAAGCATGAGGACTGACCCCAAGAATCCACCAAAAGGCATGGTAATACTGAGTAAAGGGCCAGGAGTGCCATCCCTAGGGCTCACAGGCCAGCTAGCCCAGGCTAAGCGGAGAGTTCCAGGCCAAGTGAGAAACCCTGTTTTAAAAACCCAACAAGGTGTGTAGCAACCCAGGAACCCTGGTGGTTTACCTCTGGCCTGCACAAGCATCTCCACACAGCATTGCAGCATTGAAGTCTAGGGTAGAAAGTGTAAAAGCAAGGTCTAACTTTAGGGTTACTGTTTTCTCAGAGTGTCTGGTAATTCCTACTGAGGTATCCCAAAGGTTGAGAAGATGAGTGGACGACCTGTGAGTGGACCCACAAGGAAAGGAGTCCTGAAAAATCTGAGCCTCTACATATGAATTCAACCAATATTTAATTTATTCATTATTATGTATGTGTGCCTGATGGGGCTTGCACACACCGCTGCTCACCTGTGGAGGTCAAAAGAACAACCTTATGGAGTTCGTTCTCTCCTTCTTTCTTTATGTAGGTTCCAGGGATCAAACTTCGGTTGCCAGGCTTACTTGACAACCACCTACACCTGCTGGGCATCTCCCAGGCACATCTATTACATGCCAGACACTGTTTGGCAGGGGATTCAGGAAAAGGGGCAGGGAGGGTTGTAGTGCTTGGCTTACAAGGCTCAGTAACAGGACTCAACCCCAATTGTATGAAAGGCCTGAATTGCTAAAGAGTTTCCCTAGAGAGCCCCCCAAGGGTGTGAATGGAAGGCACCAGTCAAACAAAGGCCCTGGGGAGACATCTCCAATAACTCGCTGTTTTCTCTCTAGCCATGAAGGACTGGAGAATTGCTGATGTAATATGAGGGAGCGAAACCATTGTTCTGTGGGACAGCAAGGGAGGCCATAAGCAAAGATTTTACCTATTCATTTGGCACAGGGGTATGAAAACAAAGCCAGATTATTTGCTGAAATCACACAAATGGCCTCTAGCCCAATTGCTAATATAGTCTTTGTTCCCCTCTGAACCCTCATAAGCTGGGCTTCTACCATCAGCATTCCTCAGTCCAGGCTCTTACCAGAACACACCACTCAGCCACTTTTCTAGTCTACAGTTCCAAAGTCTTCCACATTCCTCCAAAAGCAACTTATAAAAGGAAGAATTTATATTGGCTTATGGTTCCAGAGGGATAAGAGTCCATCACACTGGAGACCCACAGCCAACCATTAATGAATCCTGTGGAAGGGGGGGGAGGAAGGACTGTAGGAGGCAGAGAGATCAAGGACACCACAGAAGACCCATGGAAACAACAAACCTGGACTCATCGAAGCTCACAGAGACTGAATTGACAGTCAAGGAGCCTGTATGGGTCTGACCAATGCCATCTGTGTACATGATATGTGATATGATGTGTGCAGCTTGGTGTTTCTGTGGGACTCCCTACAGAGGAAGCAGGGGCTATTTCTAATGCTTTGGGATCCTTCTCCTCCCACTGGGTTGCCTCACTCAGCCTTAGTATGAGTGGAGGTGCCTAGTCTTATTGCACCTTGCTATGCCATGTTTGGCTGACATCCCTGGGGGACCTGCTCTTTTAGAAAGGGAAACTGAGAAGGAAGAATAAAGGGGTAGTGGGGAGAGGAAGAGGAGGGATGAGAAGCTGCTGTTGGGAAGTAACAAGTGAGGGAATAAATTTATTTAGAAAAAAGAGAGTCCATCACAGAGAGGAAGCATGTCAGCAAGTGTCAGGCATGGTGGAAGGAGCAGAAGCTGAAAGAACACATCTCAGGCACAAAGCAGAGAGTGAACAGGAAGTAGGGTGAGGCTAGAAACTGTCAAGCCTACCTCCAGTGATCCACTTCCTCCAGCAAAGCCAAACCTTCTAACCAAACACTACCACCAGCTGGGAACCGTCAAACACAAAGCAACTAAACCATGATCTCTGACCTTAACAATACCAGATCCTAGATCATTCATAAAGCAAAAAAGCCCATTTAGTTCCTGGCTCTAGATGTTGGACTCCCAAGACAGGACAGCCACTTTGGCAAGGATGTGTAATGCACTTAGTGCATAGTGGGAAAGCAGAAGGCCAAGCAGACAGCCTCCTGACAGACAAAGTTCACTCACAGCAAGATGACCTCCCTTTACAACAACCCTGCCCCTTGGCCCTGGATGCAAACCAGCAGGGACACCCTGATCCCTCCCAACAAGCCAATCACCTTGTAAAGACCCACCCCCAAAGTCTCCCTGGTGGCAATCCACTTCCATTGGCCATTCATATTCTACCCAGGGAGTCCCAAGCCAGCCCCGACTTGCTCAGAAAAGCAGTTTTCCTTTTTTCCCCCCTCTCTCTTTTACAAGTATGTTTTACTTAACACACACACACACACACACACACACACACACACACACCCCTACATTCCATGCTTCCTTACTTTCTCTCTATAGCTCCACTCCCTGGTATGCAGCTGCTTGTCCACCATGTGTCTGACCTCCATGCCAGTTTAAATGGCGAGGCCTTCCCCTTTCTCTACTCCCTTGCTGCCCTAGACTCAGCAGCAGGGGTTTTACTTCTTGCCTGTTTTCTTTTAACTGCTAATTGCCCTTGTGCTTCTGACGACAACAATAAAAACACAACGGATACATTAGTTACTCTTTTGTTGCTCTGGCAAAACAACATGACCAAAAGCAACTTTTGGAATAAATCATTTATTTTAGCTTTTGGTTCTGGGAGTGGGAATCCATAATGGCAGGGAAGGCGTGGCAGCAGATTGCAGAAGTGGGAAGCAGAGAGATCACATCTTCAACTCCAAAGAGGATGCAGAGGAGTGGTGGATCTAAACTGAAAGAGAGGGAACACTACAAATTCTCAAACATGTCCCCGCCCCTAGTGATGGACTTCTCTAGCACAGAAATCTCTTCAAACGGGACTGCCAACCAGGGACCATAGTGAGTTCAAGTATGTGGGGAACATTTCTCATTCAAACTACCACAGCAAGTACTTTTCTAGCACTGAGTGACAGCTGAGAGAAATCCCTGAATTTAGCACAGAACCTTCTAGGTAATATTCTTTGAGACTCAGAACAATAAAGGAGTTGCTCTCAAATTATGAAAGGCTTCCATGTCTTGAAGTGAAGGTTTAAATGCATACAAGACAAACAGTGCACCCCAGAGCCTGGCAAACTGAGTAGCTGCTTAATAATACATGCTGGCTATCTGATTTCAAGTGCTAGAAGTCAGGTTTTTGTGAGCCAAGAGGGACTCTTTTTTTTTTTTTTTAAGATA
>NW_022196901.1:20520009-20521699 GCF_008632895.1 Mastomys coucha | reverse complement strand
TGCGTTTGCCTTTTGCCATCTTTTGCTTTTTGGTGTTAGATGTTCTTAGTGTCTCTGGCTAGAGCTTGCCCTGTCCCTGCCGCCCTGCACATCCCCTGCGACTTGTGGGGCCTGTTCCTCCAAGCTGGCTGCTCTGGTCTTAGAAACTCACCAGAGAGGAAATGGTGGCTCTAGCCCGGGTCTCTGGCTTAAGGCTCTCTCTGGAGGTAGGCCCTCCACTTGCAGGGAAGAGGCAGAGAAGGATGCTGATCCTCCTCTGTCATCCGGTAGCTGAGAGGATCGTGTCCCTGCCGCTCTGAGGCTCCCCTGGGAGTTGTGGGGCCTGTGCCTCCAGGCTGGCTGCTCGAGTCTCAGAAACTCACCCCAAGAGGGACTCTTATAAAGACCCTGGCATGGACCAAGGGTCTAATCATCTATCTAAGCAATAAAAAGGAATAAAAACAACATCAGGAAAATGGTTGTTAGGCCTCCATGGGTATGGTATGCCCTATGTTTCTCTTCTTTTCCAGGCACAAGGCCACTTTCACCACTCCATTCCTGAATAGGTTCATATTCCCCACATACAAAGACAGAGTGGTGAAATTGCCTGCAGTTTCATGAACTGGGTTCTCTCAGCCAGGAGGGAACAAAGGACCTGAAATAGAGGGTTTGAAATGCAAAGAGAAATCACGAAGCCAAGTTGTGTCCCAATCAAGGCTTCACTTTACTTAGAATAAGCCAGGGTTTTTATAGTCACAGGAGAAACTGAAACCAAATCTCTAGATTACATGATATTTGCACACTGCAAAAAAGGTTCAGGTGCCAAGGTCCCCAGGTTCGGAAGATCTTCAGGCGGTGGGCATACTCAGGAGGTAGGCGTGCTCAGGAGGCATTTTCAAAGACTAACTGACAGTCTGCAGCTGTCCCAGCTCCCCAGGTGTTAGCTGCCAAGCAGAGACTGCCAGAAGTCCAATGGCTGAGGGGACGGAAGTCTGATGGCTGAGGGGACAGGGGAGGTAACAGAGTGGTAACCTTACAGTGCTTAGAAGCCCTGCCTGGGTCACTCAGCCATTGGCAGTCTGATGGATTCGGTGCAGAGGTTGAGCCCAGTTAGAACAAATGCAGTTGCTACAGCATCCCTTCAAATTACAGAGCAGTTTCAAGGTGTGGCAGTCATTGTGAGGGAGGGGAGTACTGGGACAGATGTGGGCCAGGATGCTGTGCGTGTACCTCAGAGGGCTTTCAACCTTTTCTGAGCAGAATGCATCCACAATGCCTGACCCTGAATGCATTAACATGTGACAGCTCTTCCGTAGACCTGTGTCTCTCCACATACAGGCCAGGATACTGAAGGACAGAAGGGAGTTTCCAGTCCTGTTTATAGCCCCAAGTGGTCAACAGGTCCTACATGCGATGGGCTAAATGTTAGTTGTTACTTGTCTCCTTAGTGTGATAAAAATACCTGACAGAATAAACGTAGTATTCAAGTTAGTTAGGCTTTACTATTGCCGAGATGAAGCATCATGACCAAAACCAAGTTGGGGAGTTGATTTGACTCACACCTCCCAGGTCACAGTCCAATAAGGGAAGGGAAGGGTTGATTTGACTCACACCTCCCAGGTCACAGTCCAATAAGGGAAGGAAAGGGTTGATTTGACTCACACATCCCAGGTCACAGTCCAATAAGGGAAGGGAAGGGTTGATTTGACTC
>NW_022196901.1:20507451-20519916 GCF_008632895.1 Mastomys coucha | reverse complement strand
TCCCAGGTCACAGTCCAATAAGGGAAGGGAAGGGTTGATTTGACTCACACATCCCAGGTCACAGTCCAGTAAGGGAAGGGAAGGTTTGATTTGACTCACACATCCCAGGTCACAGTCCAATAAGGGAAGGGAAGGGTTGAGTTGACTCACACATCCCAGGTCACAGTCCAATAAGGGAAATCAGCACAGGAATTCACACAGGGCAGGAACCTGGAGACAGGAGCTAATGCAGAGGCCATGAAGGAGTGCTGCTCACTGGCTTGCTCCTCATGGTTTATTCAGCCTTTTTCTTGTAGAACTCAGAACCAGTAGCCCAAGTATGGCCCAACCCACCATGGGCTGGGTCCTTCCCCATCAATTACTAATTAAGAAAATGCCCCGCAGCGAGATCCCCTCTTTTTAAGTGACTCTAGCTTATGTCACGTTGACATAAAACTAGCCAGCACACTGAAGAAGGAAAGATTATTCTGCCTCACAGGATGCAGTCCTTCATAGCAGAGAAGGCATGATGGCAGCTACCTGAGATATCTGTTCACACTGCACAGTCCAGAACCAGAGAGACGTGAAGGCTTGGTGGTCATGAAAGGACAATATAAACCCCATTTGTCTCCATTTAAGGACACTATTTGTCTCCATTTTAAGGATCAGGTCTGATTTCAAAAAAGGCTGTAAAGCACCAGCTTCAGGAACATAAGTCCCAGAAACTAGGTCATCGGACACCAGCTCCAGGAACAGACCACAAAATCCAGAACAAGATCATAAAACCCTCTCCCAAAGAATAGCCTGGGGATAGCCACAAACATAGGGAAATATCTTATCTCAGAATGAGCCATCTGTGCTAGACAGCCCTACTTCACATGGTTGAATGTTTGTGACATAGGAATGCACACCGCTGACCACCTGTGACCCCCCAGCAACCACCAATGAAATTTTAGATTACCTAATCCTTCTACAGAGTTCCCTCAGTTCCCTATAAGAAGGCTGTGTGCCTTTGTCTGTGGTCACTATTTTGGAGAAAAGTTGACCCCATATGCTGAGCAACATTTGTTGGGACTCCATAGAGAGAAACTCACCAAAAAAACCCAAAAAACAAAAAACAAAAAACCTTGTAATGGTATGCTGCGGCTTGTTGTAGTTTCTTGCAGCTTCCTCACACTTGGACTGGTTGGCAAAGTGTAGCAGCTGAGACAGACACACATGTTGAAGCAAGACCTATGGGCTGCACGTGATGTTTGGAGAGAGATGTTTGGAGTCTTCACTGACCTTCATTTCCCTGAGAGAGGCATGGCTGAGAGCTCCTCCTGGCGTCCCTCCATTCCCTCCTGTGAGGCCTGCCTGTCTCTACTACATAGTGCCACCGCTGCTGATTCATGTTTGCTATCCCCACTCCACCAAACTGGGCTGCTGGTGTATCCATGAAGTGTCTGTGGGTGGATTGAACTGCTGCTGTTAACTAACCTGTGAACTGAACTGTTGATTTCCAGATAACACCAATGGAGTTGCTCCAAAGGGCCTTTCTAAACAGGTCCACTCTCCCCAGGTCCTTTCTTTCCCACTACCTCTGGTGGGTGGTATATTAAAAGGGAGATTAAAGCAATTAAGAACCATCATTAAAAATAGGTGTTTGAAAAAAATTAAAGTTACAGACCGCCTCTTTAAGCAGTAGTGAGACTGACAACTGTCATTGCTCTCCTGGTGTTTCAAGTCTCACAATCCCAATGCAGGCCTGTCGCTTCATTTCTCAGTTTGCAGTTGACAGCCTTTGGATAAACATTCTGGGTTGATGCCTGAGGACATTTAAAAATAGTATAGTGCTGAGCAGAAGATAAATATATTGCCACAATTTCTATGTTGATCAATTATTTATCTATCTCAAATGCTAAGATCAAACAGGGGGAGAAGTTTCCTATTTCAACTTGACAAGAGATCAGGGGAGACTAGCAGCTACAAACTTTCAAGTGAGTTAAATAGGTAAAAATAAGTCCTTTGCTACTAGTGGTTAAAATGTACAATGTATAAGGATTTTATAATTCATATGGGACATCATCTGGAGTCTCCAACACAGCCATAAACACACTATGGTCTCTGTCACACGTGTGCCCAACTCCTGTCTAATACAAAGGATGAAAAATACTTAATTACCACTATACATAGCATCTTTATATTCTTAAACTTCCTATATTGTATATACACTATTGGACATGTTACTATTTTTGCTTCACAGCACTGTCAGGTATTTTGTAGGTTGGCCCATCCTTGGGATTTGCCTGAAGTTTTTTCTCATGATTAGACTGGGGTCATGGGTCTGGAAAAGGAGCCCACAGAGTTTAGGCTGAAGCCCCATGCCATCTTCTCCGGAATCCGCACATCAGCATGGTTTACTGTTGTGACACCTTTGATTAACCTTGTGACAAGCTTTTCAGGTGTGGTGGTTTCAATAAGACATGTCCCCCGAGGGCTCATGTATTTAAACATTCTGTCCCCCATTGGTGACACTGTTTGAAGGTATCATGGAACCTTTAGTTCATGTTGTGCTTGGCTGGAGGAAGTATAACAGTAAAACAGACTTTGAAGGATCATGAACTTGTTCCAGCCACTTCCTGTGCTCTCTGCTTCCTGTGAGGATGAAAATGTGACCATTCAGCCTCCTCCTGCCATGCAGTGTCTTCCCCAGCAAGACACCTCTATGTATTACCTAAGTCAAGATAATCTCTGTTTTCTATAAAATGCCCTTGGTCAATGTGGGTTTCTCATTTTGTTTTTGGCAACAGAATAGTAACTAACTCACCAGGTTTCCTCTATATTGCTGCTTTTTCTTTTTCATTCATTCTGCACAGAATTCTGTGAAAGGAAGCCATGATGGGCATCTCATAAAGAAGGAGAAGTGAGCCATTCTCCATGGGCAGAATCTACATGAACTGTATGCAAACCTTGTGTAAAGATTTGTCTATCACCCCCAATTTTTCATTTAGTCCGTCATTTCCATGGATCAGTATGATATCATGTCTATTTATTTTACCCTCTGGGCCATAACCCAGCCCACTCATGCTGGGCAAACCGTCCAGGCTCTGGCACTTGGGGCTGTGTCCGTTGGCTCCTGGGTGCTGAGGCTGTGCTTCCATCCATGAGAAGCTTCGCTTATTGACTTGTTTTGTTTTAGGCACTCCATTGCATTGTATCACCAGAAGATGCTGTGAGCTCCTTTTGTATATTTCCTGGCACAGTCTGTAAATCACACAAGACTGGCTTTACCTTTATCATATACATACATCATGATGTAACAAACAAACAAACAAACAAAAACCCTCCCTGAATCACAGCTCTGAGGGCCTGCCAGTAAATTGTTAGAGAGGAAGAGACTTTAGGTCAGGAGGAGCTGCTTCCTTCACTGACCCTCAGGCCCAGTTATAGCATATGCAAGCAGGCAGGTAAGGACAATGACCATATGGCATGTACATGTGTGTATTGAGGAGTTTGTTTTACTTTTGAGAGAGGCTCTTATGAAGTAACCCTGGCTTACCTGGAACTCACAGAGATCCACGGCCTCTGCTTCATGAGTACTGAGATTGAAGGTGTACCCAACAGTACCCAGCCTGAATTTTTTTTTATATTGTATACATCTATTGGCACATTGCACTATACCCTATAACATGCATAGTCATTATCTATAAATTGAAAACAAAACACATATGTGTGTATATGTATTATATGTTTTAAAATTCCATGCATCAGTTGATTTGTTTATGTTTGTGTGTTTGAGGGCGTATGTAAATGTGTGGGCATGGGCTTCAGAGATCAAATTTGGTTCTTCAGGAACAAAGGCCCACCTGGCAGACCAGTCTGGTAACCCTTCTGTATTGTTTGGTTGCGGTTTTTTGGTTTTTGTTCTTTGTAGACAGGGTCTTACTTCAAACACAGTGTATCTGCCTGGACCTCCCAAGTCTGGGGCTATAGAGGCATGCATTACCATACCTAGCTTAAAGTCTTCTTTTAATTTTGGCTTACAGTTAAAAGCAGAGCTGGTGTAAGAGCTGAGCTTCAGGCACTGCTGTGTCTGTCTATCAGCTTCAGAGGTTGCCAGGATGCCGCTGGGCCTTGGTGGCGCTGACCCGCTTCAGATACCAGACTGCTCTGGCAAAACCACACCCCAAGGTGTCATAAGAGTGTGGTCACAGCTGCAGGTCTCAGCTCTCTATCCTCTGGCTGCACCATGCTTTGATGAGTATTTTACTGAACAGCGCTGCTTTTCTTTCTCAGCTCTACTGATCGGCCTTCTACGGTGAGTGCTAGAGGAGTCGTATCCAGCTACACGCAGTCACCACACAATAGGAGGAAAGTCAATCAGCAATTCATGGGTATTTGGCTTTAAACTTTTAAATTACATTTATTTATTTATTTATTGTTTGTTTGTTTGTTGGTATGTGCATGCTGCAGCAAGCATATGGAGGTCAGAGGCTCCGTCTCTCCCTCCATGTTGATTCAATTGATTAAACTTGGGTCTTCTGGCTGCCTGGACACAGCAGGTGTCTCGTGTGTGTGTGTGTGTGTGTGTGTGTGTGTGTGTGTGAGAGAGAGAGAGAGAGAGAGAGAGAGAGAGAGGTGGTTTGAACGAGAATGGTCCCCCATAGGATCATTTTTGGAATACTTAGTCCCCAGTTGGTGTAAATGTTCAAGAGATTAGGAGGTGTGGCCTCATTGGAGTGTGTCACTGGGGCTAGGTTTTTGAGATTTCAAAAGACCCAGGTCATTCCCAGTGTGCTCCCTGCTCTGGCTTGAGGATCAGGATGTGAACTCTCAGCTGTTCCTGCCACCATATCTTTGCTCTGCCATCATGGACTCTAACCCTCTTACTTTGTAAGCCCAATAAATGCTTTCTTTTACAAGTCAGCTTGGTCATTCCATCTTGTCATAAGCATAGAGAAGTACTAAGGTTGAGAGAGGGCATGGAGCACGTGTACAAAGGTCAGAGAACACCTTTTGAGAGTCAAGCCTCTCTTTCCACATCAACTTTCCATATCAACTTTCCATATCGACCTAGGTGCCATTACCTGCTGAGCCATTCACTGGCACTAATCATTTCTAATTTTATGCAGTTTTTTAGAACAAAGGATATTCTGTGTGTTTTTATTCACTCCCAAGAATTCTATATCCCTGATTCTCAGTGGCCTTTGCATGTTCCAAAGCCACATGTTCAAAGATCACTTTGTTAAGGGCCCAGTTTATGGACTTGGCCATTTGCATTGAACAGCAAAGTGGATCCATTCAGAACGTGTTGGCCAGAATGGCCATGGACAGGGTTGCTCCTGCCTTTTTACACTAGAACCTGTGGACTGGCCTGAAAGCTGCCTCTTTCTTCCTGCCTTGGAGTTTCTCACTCACAAGGCTTTAAAGCCATCCAGTTTCTCACTCACAAGGCTTTAAAGCCTCCCAGTCATTGTGACCTGCCCTGCCCCTCCTAGGGGAAGTCTACAGTGAATGTGTACTACACTCACAGCTTTCAAGCCCATTGGATCATCTGTAAAGGTTATTTCTTTTCTGCTGGTCTTTCCTCTTTTGTTAAAATGAATTTTATATTTACAAAGTATAAAAATGAAATTTTAATTTTGATACATTTTTATTGCATAGTCTATCCTTGCATGCATCCCTAGACATCAGAGCCCAAGTTTGTCGTGTAAGTTAAGTGATGAGTCTTGTCAAAGTGATGTGTGTGTACATTAATAGTACGTACCTGGAATCCCAGTACTTTGGGGTTGAGACAGAAGGATTGCCATGAATTTGAGATCAGCCTCAGCTCCATGATAGACTACAGGCAATCTGAGCTGTAGAGTGAAGCCCTGTTTTGAACAAGTATAAGGTTGGGTTACAAAGCTGGACAAACAGGACAGAAGGAATGTAAAGTCCTGGTCAGTACGGGCTGCATAGCAAGACTCTGTCTAAAGATAAAGTAAGGAAACAGAGGAGATTGTGGTTTACATGAAACTTTAGCTGGAAACACTGAAAGAATGTTGGGTCAGAGAACAACTATTTGGAAACCCCAGGGTAATTCTTTGAGAAAGCCATCATCCACAGATGCTAAAGTGAGTGGGTCAGAGAATGTTATGTAGAGCATAGACAGAAAAATATTAACTACCTCAGAGAGTAATCCAGGTCAGCGTCAGAAGCAGAAAAAATAATCATTCCCATGTGGCTTTCCTCCACAGATGCATCACTAATTCTGTCAGTGTGGAGGCTGACCAAAAATGGTCCCTTAGATGCATATTTGAATGCTTAGTCATCAATGAGGAGCACTACTTGAGAAGGATTATGGGATATGGCCTTGTTGGAGGAAATGTGTCAGTGAGGGTAGGCTTTGAGGTTTTAATTGCCCATGCCCAGACTGTAATCTCTTTCTTCCTGCTGCCTGCAGATCTTGACGTAGAACTTTTAGCTACTTCTTCAGCACCATGTCTGCCAGTAAGCAACCATTCTGCCTGCCAAGATGATAATGGAATTGTAAGCAAGTCCCTATTATACGCTTTCCTTTGTAAGAGTTGCCTTGGACGTCCTGCCTTTTCACAGCATTAGGATACTTTCAGGCTAACCAGAAAGCAGATATACCCTGAAATACCACTCACCAGTGTTTGTCATGAAAGACCCTGTCAGATGGAAAGTGACTGAAGAGGTGTGACACCTAGGGAGAATGCAGGACCTTCAAACAGATTCTGAGCTAGTGAGGCTGGAGAGATGCTCAGTGGGTAAAAGCCTGATACAATCTCAGTTCTCCCACAGTGAGGTAGGGTTGAGACTAAAAGAATCTCTGGAAGCTGTGGACCACTTAGCTGGGTATACACAGTAGTGGGTAACATAGAGAATTGTTTCAAACAAAGTGGAAGGCAAGGATACATGGGCTGTAGCATACAAGTCCACACTCACAAGCATAACATGCACACACACACACACACACACACACACACACACACAGATTTATATAAAGAGGAAAAGGAGTATAGGTGTATTTATCCACAAAGATATTAATATCCAAAGAAGGGAAAAACAAATGGGAATTAATATAAATGATTTCAAAGGTACATACATAATAAATAAATAAATCCAGAACTTTAATCTCAATACTTGGTAGACAAAGGCAGGAACAGATAGGTTCCTTGTGAGTTCAAGGCCAGCCTAATCTACAGAACAAATCCAAATCAGCCTGGGCTACACAGAGAAACCCAGTCTCAAATAATAATAACTTATTTATTGAGTTCAATGATTTAACAAATTTTATTAAGTTTAATTTACAAATTTTATTTAATTTAATACATGTTAATAATTTAATACAATTGAATTAGTTTTAAATTGTTTTAATTCTCAAAATGAAGATTGTTATAAGTTCTATGGTTATGATGGTATTACAAATCCTCTATGAGAAAGGTCAAAATAGAACAGAGCTAAATAAAAAAGAGGCTGAGAGACTGAATCAACCTGTACTTTTGATGACTTTGGGCTGCTGGACCAAGAATATTGCTATTTTGGGAGAAAAATTCTAAGTTTGTGTTAATAGGAAAGAGGAAAAGGCCTCCCAAAGTAATAAGGATCAGATTTGATGGTGAGACAACTACTTAAGGTCTCAGCTGCCAGCAGGAGAAAATCAAAGGGACCAAATGCACTGGTTATGTATATTACTAAGCCCTCTATTAAAACAACTCTGAAAGTGACTGCTATACACACACAGAGAGAGGAGGGGGGAGGGAGGGGAGGGAGAGAGAGAGAGAGAGAGAGAGAGAGAGAGAGAGAGAGAGAGAGAGAGAGAGAGAG
Source organism: Mastomys coucha (assembly GCF_008632895.1). Taxonomy (NCBI): domain Eukaryota; kingdom Metazoa; phylum Chordata; class Mammalia; order Rodentia; family Muridae; genus Mastomys; species Mastomys coucha. The sequence goes on along the minus strand of NW_022196901.1, from coordinate 20,512,122 downwards.
AGAGAGGCTCTCTCTTCAGCTCCAGCTTCAGCTTACATGGCCAATAAATCTTGTTGGCTACAAAATTCTTGTGACTTATTATTACATACCATCTTTTCATATGGCATGAATGGAAATTTATATTGCAGTTTGTTTATATGGTCAAACTTACTTCTGAAAGACAGTTGTCTTTCATCTGCACAAACAAAGATGAAGAAATAAATCATCTTTAATTTGTTGTGCACTGGCACATTCCATACAAATGTCTTTATAGAACTATGTATTCCTTGTAAGGTTTATATATTACAGAATAAAAAATCAGGAAGGCAGCCCTGATGGGATTCACCTGCGAGGATGCTGAGACGCTGAGGCCTTTCCAGCTGCCTGATCGATTCTGCCGCAAACTGATGCTGTTTCCAGAGACTTGCTTCAGAAAGGACTGCTAATTCCAGACAAACTCTGTTCATCCAGCCTTTCAGACTGTTCAGTCAGGACTTCAGTAAAGCCCTAAACTTTCTCAACACAGAGACTGGACAACAAATGCTACAGCTAGCTTTCTTAACACTAACCATTTTTCTAATTTTCTTGGGCCCCCAAACTGGAATTCTTTGCCCCAATTCAGGGGGAAGCAATTATAAGAAGACTGTTGTCACAGTCCCTTAAGTTGGGACCAATAGTTTTGGTCATTTTTAAAATTATAAATATGTTGTCATTTTATGGGATGATTACAAAGAACTATGGTCTTGGACAGGGAGGAAACTAAATAGGGAGCTTAGACTTGGGGATTTCAATCTTTCCTTTCCTCTTCTCTACCTTTCTTTCTTAGGTAAGAGAAAGGGAGCTGAGAAAAAAAAGAGGGAATATAAGAAATTAGACAAGTGGGGGTAGATTATTGAATCTACTCTTAAACAAAAAAACATTTTATAGCCATGAGCTTACATTTGTAGAGATTTTTGTATACTGATACAAATTTAAATTATTTTTCATCCACACAATGTATACTTGAGGTATTTTACTTGTATCATTCTTAAAGATGAAATATAAAGTTCTAGTTCTTTTGAAAGCTGTTATTACAAACCATTGGGAATGCTTAAGAAATACAAATTACTAATTAGATAATCAAACTCATGTTCATATTAGATATATCTTTTTTTTTTTGGCAGTTCTGCAACTTTGACATTCTGTAGATTAATTCTCATCCACATTGACTGTCTGTAGATTTTTTAATGTGGTAACAGACATGTAAGTTGTCAATGTGTAGAACTTGTTTGGTGAATCCTCATTTGCATTACGTTTTCTGGACAAACATACTCGGATGCGATATGGAACATTCCTTATTCCCTTGGCCCAGATGGCTTTATTGAGCCTTGTGTCAATGTGCACATCTGGTGTTCCTATTTCCTTCATGGCAAACTTCCAAATTTCTTTGAGTGCCCAAGGAACACGCTTCTTGAAGCCCACTCCATGGATGTGCTTGTGAATGTTGATGGTGTATTCTGGGGTCACCACCTCGTTGATGGCAGAATGGCCCTTCTTCTTCCTACCACCCTTCTGTGCAGAAGCCATTCTGCTGGGCCCAATTTAGAAATAAATATATCTTAACTAGAGTTTCCATTCCTGCAAAGAAACACCATGACCAATGCAAGTCTTTTTTTAATTAGAAATTTTCTTTATTTACATGTCATATGATTTCTCCTTTCCCAGTTTCCCGCCAAAAAAACAAAAAACAAAAAAACAAAAAACAACAACAAGAACAGACCGCTGTTCTGTCCCCCCTCCCCCTGCTCGCCACCCTACCCTCTCCCACTTACTGGCCCTGGCATTCCCCTACACTGGGGCACAGAACCTTCACAGAGCCAAGGGCCTCTCCTCCCGTTGATAACCGACTTGGCTGGCCATCCTCTACTATACATATGCTGCCAGAGCCATCAGTCCCACCATATGTACTCCTTGGCTGGTGGTTTAGTCCCTGGGAGCTCTGAGGATACTAGTTAGTTCATATTGTTGTTCCTCCTAAGGGGCTGTAAACCATTCAGCTCCTTAGGTCCTTTCTTTAACTCCTTCATTGGGGACCCTGTACTCAGTTCAATGGATGGCTGTGAGCCTCTACTTCTGTATTAGTCAGGTACTGTCAGAGCCTCTCAGGAGACAGCTATATCAGGCTGGAGTGGCCTTCTTTCAGTCTCTGCTCCATAGTTAGTCTCTGCAACTCCTTCTATGGATATTTTGTTCCCCGTTTTAAGAAGGAATGAAGTGTCCACATTTTGGTCTTCCTTCTTCTTGAGTTTCTTCTGGTTTGTGGATTGTACTTCGTGTATTCCAAACTTCTAGGCTAATAGTCACTTATCAGAGAGTGTATACCATGTGTGTTCTTTTGTGATTGGGTTACCTCACTCAGGATGATATTCTCCAGATCCATCCATTTCCCTAAGAATTTCATAAATTCATTGTTTTTAATAGCTGAGTTGTACTCCTTGTGTAGATGTTCCACAATTTCTGTATCCATTCCTCTGTCGAGGGACATCTGGGTTGTTTCCAGTTTCTGGCTATTATAAATAAGTCTGCTATAAACATGGAGCGTATGTTCTTATTACATGTTAGAGCATCTTCTGGGTATATGCCCAGAAGTGGTATAGCTGGGTCTTCTGGTAGAATTATGTCCAATTTCCGGAGGAACCGCCAAACTGATTTCCAGAGTGGTTGTACCAGCTTGCAATCCCACCAGCAATGAAGTAATGTTCCTCTTTCTCCATAACCTCTCCAGCATCTGCTGTCTCAACTGACTTTTTTATCCTAGCCATTCTGACTGGTGTGAGGTGGAATCTCAGTGTTTTGATTTGCATTTTCCTGATGACTAAGGATGTTGAACATTTCTTTAGGTACTTCTCAGCCATTCGGTATTCATCAGTTGAGAATTCTTTGTTTAGCTCTGTACTCCATTTTTTAATAGGGTTATTTGGTTCTCTGGCGTCTAGCTTTTTGAGTTCTCTGTATACCCAATGCAAGTCTTATAAAAAATACAACATTTAATTGGAGCTGGCTTACAGGTTCAGAGGTTTAGTCCATTATCATCAAGGCAGGAGCATGGCATCTTCCAGGCAGGTATGGTCCAGGAGGAGCTGAGAGTTGAATCTTCATCTGATTGCAGCCAAGAAAAAACTGACTCTTCTGCACTGGGCAGAGCTTCAAAGTCTACCCCCACAGTGACACACTTCCTCCAACAAGGCCACACCGCCTAACAGTACCATGTCCTATGGGTAAGCATATTCCAAGTACCGCGTGATACTAATTTTAACTATAATAAAATGTTTTGAAGATTATTCACATAGTAGACAGCTAAGAATATATAATGCTTGAAACTTCAGATATACAATAAATGATAGTTGGTCTTCAAAACCCTCAGAGATCCATAGAATATGGCATTTATAATTATTTCATTTCTAAAAAATCTTTTGACTATGAGACAAGACAGCTACTGACAGTATCCCCATTCCACTTCAAAGAAGATGATGAGCATCAATAACCTCCATTTGCAATTGCTTCAATTGTGGCAAGCTAGCTACTGAGCAAATAAAATGTCCATGATTCAACTACAGACAAATCTGTCCAGAAAGGGACACAGGGAACTCAATTGCCAATCTCTACCAAGACAGAATAAGCAAGTCCTTCATAAATCATGCTTCACATAAGATCTGCCAGATATTCCGGGCAAGAAGACTGAAGAAAGATGCTCTAATATTACAGAGACAATACTGGGGGCTGTCTTGGCAAGCAGCTGTCTCTATCGTTTCTATAATTTCTGGAAGCTGCGTTCCTGCACTTCCTGCACACTCAGGTGATTCTTATTCCTTCTCAGGTCTCTGAGGAGTTAAAAACTAGATAGTCGTAGTCTTACTATAAGCTTACATTGTTTAGGATTTAAGATGTTCTAGGTCTAGGAAGATGTTTTTAGGTTAATAACACAAGTTAGGATAGAAAATTATTTAAATATAGAACTCTGAACTCACAAAGATAGAATAAATTATAGAATACTTTAAGTTGCCAAATACTATGGACTGGACATTTGAAATGTATATCAAACCTTCTCATTTTGATAACTGTCTCATAATTGTTATAATCACATTCAATTTATATTTGAAAGAATAAGAACTTTTTATTAGACTAAAAGGGGAATTGTACAGAGAATATCTTGTGTATTGTATGGATGCAATGCCTGTCAATTAAAAAGCCTATGGCCTATGGCTTAAGGCAAGAAATGAGATGTAGGATGTCTGGGAGGAGAAAGAATTCTGGGATAGAGCCAAGCAGGAGATTCGCTAGAAAGGTGTGATGCTCGGGCATGGTACCTGAGCACAGGTCGCCAGGCACCTGGCAGAGTGTAGGTTAGAGTAAATGGGATATTTTAACTTGCAGCTAGTCAGAGGAGAGGCTAGGTATATGGCCAAGGCATTTGTAAATATATTTTGAGTCTGAGACTTATTTCTGGGAGCATGGGGCTGGGAGGAACAACCAGGGCCCAAGTTCAATAGACCTAGGTGTGAAATTGAAATATTCTGTCATTGTTTTCTAAATGTTATGAGAGGAAAAGCCAAATATGATGGTATACTTGAGAGGCAGAAAAATTCAGGCCAGCCCAATCTACAGATTGAGTTCTAGGACAGATAGGGCTACACAGAGAAACTCTGTCTCAAA
>NW_022196901.1:20490802-20507288 GCF_008632895.1 Mastomys coucha | reverse complement strand
AGAAAGAAAGAAAGAAAGAAAGAAAGAAAGAAAGAAAGAAAGAAAGAAAGAAAGAAAGAGAGAGAAAAGAAAAAAGGAAAACTATAAGAGGAAGTCTTTGTTTCAAGGAAATATACACTGACAACTTTAGAGATTTTTTCCTAAGGATATTTGCATTAGTATGAAATGATTCCAAATTAATTTACTCAAATTCATCAGAGCTGATCCAGAGGCCATGGAGGGGTGCTGCTTACTGGCTTGCTCCACATAGCTTGCTTAACCTGTTTTCTTATAGAACCCAAAACCTCTAGCCTAAGGATGAACCACCTACGATGGGCTGAGCCCCCCTCCATCAATCACTAATTAAGAAATGCCCTAGCTGCTGGTGGTAGTGGTGCATGTCTTTAATCCCAGCAGTTAGGAGGTAGAGACAGGCAGATCTCTGACTTTGAAGCCAACCTAGTCTACAAAATTAGTTTCAGGACAGCAGGCCTACAGAGAGAAACTTTGTCTCAAAAATAAATAAATAAATAAAAAACCAGAACAAGAGAAAGAGAGAGAGAGAGATGGGGGAGGGAGGGAGAGAGCCAGATCTTATGGAGGCATTTCCTCAATTGAGGCAGCAACTTTCAGAAAATTCTAGTCTGTGCCAAGATGACATAAACTAGCCACCACAGATAATTCTTCAAGAATATGAAAAGAGACAGAGAAATGACACAGAGCCAACCTCATACCTTTTCACAAGGAAACAACTTACAAATCTGTTGGAAAGTGAATTTTCAGGAAAGTTCCAGTAACTGAACTAATAAGTTTTAAACTCCATTCAGGCATGTCTCCTGTGACATACTCCTAGAAAAGGTCAAATCTGATGCACGGTAGTATGTCATGTACTATGTGTATGCATAAGATTTGTACTCATCGATATACAAAGTATAAATATTTTATCTATTTAATCAATGGGCATTTGACAGGCAATAATAAGAAAATTGTTCTACTCTCCACTCCTTCCTTCGCCCAAGACTTAACAAAATGAGCCAGGGAATATAGTTCATCTGCAAGAGTGCTTCACTAGCATGCACTGAAGTGTTGATGCCTAGAATCACATAGAGGAGTAATGCTGGCCTGTATTTCTAGAACTTAAGAAAAAGAAAACAGAAAACAAAGGCAAACAACCAACCTAATGAAGCCAAGAGCTTGAAAAATTCACGGGCTCAGTGTATTTCCACAGTTCTTTCTCTCTTCCCACCCCAATTATTTATAAATAACACAGCCAGTCATTGGCTTTTGCCTCAAAAAGGACAAAAGAGTGTGCTTGCTCAGTAACAGTATTAATCTTCCTTTTACTCCGGTTCCGCTGTTCTGTCCAGGGTAGTCTCCTGGTCTCAAACGATTATCTGCCTTCAGCCTCAGGAGTTGTTCGGACCACTGATACACTAAAAGCCCAAATCAGTAAACTTTTGTCCTAGTATTTATGAGACACTAAAACTATAGCCCAGACAATAGCCTGATCCGAATCTTGGTGATTCCCCTGCCTCAGCCTCCTGAGCGCTAGGATCACAGGAATACACAACCATGGCAAGATGTACTTCAAGTTTCTTTAGAACAAGTAAGTACGGGGAGTGGTGACGCATGCCTTTAATTCCAGCACTCAGAAGGCGGAGGCAGGCAGATTTCAGTGAGTTCGAGGCCAGCCTGGTCTACAGAGTCCCAGGACAGCCACGGCTATATAAGAAACTTGTTTCTAAAAAAAATTAAATTAAATTAAATTTAAAAATCAAGTGCATGTTTTTAATTTTGCCTGATAAAGTCAAGATGAGTAACAGAAGAGAACGAAAGGACTAAAGGAGACGCAGGAAACTGGCGTCACCGAGAGGGCGCCGCAGCTTTACTGCGCATGCTCCCGGCTTCTCTGGCGCAGAGCCCGCACAGTGCGCACGCGCACACAGGGTCGTTGCTCTGACTGGCTGCGTAAGTCGCGTTTTTGCTAAATGGCGTTGCTGGCGGGTAGGTTGAACCTGAGGAGCTGGCGGGGAGATGTGCAGCGACTTTCTCAGGGCGGAATCCGGGACAGAGGTGAGAGCCGTGGAGCGACGGGAAGGTCACCCACAGGGGGAGGTCGCCGTTCGGTGCCCAGGGCCATCGTGGGGGCGGCGCGACTGCCGCCAGTGAACCTGTCAGTGAAGGCGAGCTGTGCGGCAGGAGCTGGGAAAGGGAAGGCCACCAGTCGAGGCATCTGTAGACGTTTTCTGAGTTTAGGTAGCTTGCTTCAGCTCTGTAACTAACCTGCTTGTGGCATCTGGCCCTCTGTATCCCAGAGCCACGCAATCTATTTCCCTCAGAAACCGTTAGCCGTTAACGTGTATTACTGGTTCAAGTACTGTGTCAGCCAAGAGTTGGGAGTAAGAAACAACAACAAAAATCAACATGCATGGTGGTGCACGCCTTTAATCCTAGCACTAAAGAGGCGGGGGCAGGCAGATCTCCATGAGTTTGAAGTTGATCTGGTTTATATAGGTAGGTCCAGGCCAGTCAGGGCTGCATAGTGAGACCCTCTCTCAAACAAAATGTAATAATCGAAGCTGCGGTAAAATGTACAGTATATGGTAAAGGCGTGCCTCTCCAAAAGAGGGTCTGTAAGACAAATTGTGGGAGGAGATGACTTATGTGTTCAGAGAGGATCCAGGTAGCTCATGCTGGCCTTGAACTTGCTGTGCAGCTGAGTATAACCTTGACCTATCTGTCGATCGCTCGATCTATCTATAGAAATTATGTAACTGAATATGTGTTTGTGGGTTAGTATGTATCCATGTGTGCAGATGAATTTGGAGGCCAGAGGAAAAGGTGTCAGATCATCAGGAGCTGGAGTTACTAGCATCAAGTCATTTGAGCCAAACTCATATCCTCTGTAAGAGCAAAACCCATTCTTAACTGAAATCTATCTCTCCAGCCCCTAACTGTCAACTTCTGATCGTCCTGCCTTGCAAATGCAGGATTACAAGTGTGTACTACCATGCCCTGTTATCCACTGCCAGGGATGGGATCCAGGATTTCATGATTACTCAGCACAGGCTCTGCCACCAGAGCTGCAGTTCCCAGCCCCTGGCCTGGCATTTTAAGGATTGTCTGCAGTAGTTTGTTGCTGAGAAGGGAGACCATACATACCTGTTGCTCGCTCAGATATGGTCTGAATTGAGCAAGGGCAACATGGAAAGTAGCGATTCTCAACCCATTGGTCACTGCCCCTTTGCAAACCTCTATCTTAAAAAATATTTACATTACAATTCATAACAGTAGTAAGGTAACAGTTATGAAGTAGCAATGAAAATAATTTTATGATGGGGAGTCACTACAACAGGACCTGTGCTAAAGGGTTGAAGGATTAATAAGGTTGAGAGCCAGTGATTTAGGGAAACAGCCAATGGTTTTGTAGAGTCAGAACAAAGACATTGCTTTAAGCAATGGGTGGCATATGCATCTCCTGGTGTAAAAGCAGAATGATGGAGTCACACCGTACTCACACACATACATACACACACACACACACACCACAACACTGTTTCTCCCAGATCCCCCACCAGGCTTTTTTCTAAATGCACTGAGCATGGCAACTTCATAATACACTATAAATATTGATAACAGTGTCTGGTTTTCATAGAGAAAAAAAGCTACAGAGCTACCCCTTTGTCATAGACAAATATTACGACAAAATAGCATTTACTTAAAAATAATTAGTTTTATGTAATCACAGACTTACAAACTTTTTTATTTATATAAATTTTGCCTCGTGCATATGTGTGTGTACCTTGTACATGGCTGGGCCCATAGAACCCAGACAATCATCAGATCCCCTGGAAATGAGTTACAGTTCTCAGTTGCCATGTCAGTAAGACTTGAACCTTGACCCTCTGCAAGAGCCATTGCCCCAGCCCCTGAAATACATTATTTTGTTTTTGTTATTTTTGTTTTCACGACTGGGTTTTTCTGAATACTCCTGGCTGTCCTGGAACTCACTCTGTAGAGCAGGCTGGCCTCAAACTCACAGAGATCCATCTGCCTCTGCCTCATGAGTGCTGGGATTAAAGGCGTGCACTACCACTGCTTGGCTGGAAAAACTTTTTTTAAATGAAGAGGAAAGGGCTTTGCTATGCTCCTCCTATGACCGTTTCCTTTTGCACTTCTTTTTGTTGATTTTGTTTTATTGAGGCAGAGCCTCATATGGTCTAGGCTGACCTTGAACTCACAATGCCTCTACCTCAGTACTAGAGTTACAGGAAGAACCACCATGGTTGGTTTCTGCATTTCTTTCTACTGGTCTTTTCTACCAAAATCACAACTTAAACAAGATTAAAGTAAAACCAAGATGTTACCCTGTAGTACCACAACCTCTCGCTCCATTTCTTTGCCTGTTAGAGTAGTCTGTGCCCTTTGCCTCTACTTCCTTAGCTCCAGTCATGGAGTCTGCCATCAGCAACACCAGCAACCTTTATACTGCTGAACACAGTAGAATTTCCTACTCTTAAAATGCCCATTAGAAGACTTCTGTCCAGGCCAATGCTACATGTCTGAAATCCCAGCATGGGAGGCCAACCTATACTACATATTGAGCTCCAGGGCACCTTAAGTTTATAGTAACCATGTCTTAGAACAAACCGTATGATAGTGGGGAGCATGTGCAAATGAAGTTTTCTTCCTTAGGAAAAGTTGGAAGATCATGATGGTTTATCTGAATTGTTAGCTTGATAGCATTTAAAAATCACCATGAAAACAAATCCCTGCTCATGTGTATGAAGGATTTTCTAGGTTGGGTTCATTGAGGTGGGAAGACATCCTAAATGCAGGCTGTGCCTAGCCTAAAGACTGGGATTCCATACTGAATAAAAGGAGGAAGTGAGGTGAGCACAAGTGTTAATGCTTTCTCTACTTCCTGACTGAGGATGCCATGTGATCAGCCTCCCTTCTCTGACTTGGTAGTCTGTGTCTCAGAACTGAGACACAATAAAACCCCCTCCCTCCCTCTGTGTCTCCCTCCCTCCTTTCCTGACACCTGCTTTGCCAGGTATTTGTCTCAGCAGTGAGATAAGTAATACACAGAGGATGGGAGGTTGTGTCCAAACTTTATGAAAGTGGTCAGCATTCTGCTATCAGAGGTTCCTGCAAAGCTGGTGCTGTAACTCCCTCAATTGGCAGAGTGCTGGCCTAGTATGCTCAGGACTCTGGCTTTGATCTCCAGCACCACATAAAACCAGGCATGGTGGCAAGAGTTAAAGGCTGTTGTGTTACAGAGTGGACAGGAGGGTAGAGTCTGGCAAGACCCGTAGTGGGTGAAGGGCTTGCCATGAAGCCTTACAACTGACATTGAGCCCCAGAACCCACATGGTAGAAGAATAGAGTGATTTCTTCAGGCTGCCTTCTGACCTTAGCACATGTGCCATAACATACCTGCATGTGCACACATAGACATACAATAAGTATAACTTTAAAAAATGTTCAAGTTCCTTTTGTTACTGATAGCCCACCAGAGATAAACACTCAGTTTATAGTCACTTGAAAGTCTTTATTCCAGCTGGCTGGGACTACACCCAAGTGTTCAGGGACCTGGGAATGTCCAGAACACGGGATTTTAAAGAGCAGAGACCTCATCACGGCATCTCCCTTAGCAGCTGCAGGAGGGTTCCAAAGAGTAAGCATTTTGAAGCAAGTAGTTTTAAGAGAAGCGTAAGGGCAGGTCCAGTGCAAACCAGCAGCTAAGATAGCAGTCAACTGGAAAGAGTTCCTGCACAAACAGGCAGTGTTAAGGAAAACTCAGATAAGCTAACTAGGAAATCCTGACCTTGGGTTCCTAGACTAGAGTTGGGTTGTTTTCATGGGATTCTTCATCGAGGAGATTAGATTCTAGTTAAACCTCAAATGACCTCAGCAAGAATATAAGATGGAGGAACGTCTGCACTGTCTAGCCCTATAATGGTTCAGTGTGTCTCAGACAGCACTGCTCAGTGTCTGTCTTTTCTATTTGCTGTGATAAAACACCATGACAAAGCAACTTTGAAGGAAAAAGTTTGGCTCACACTTCAAAATCACAGCCCATCATTGAGGGAAACCAAGGCTGGAACCAGAGCAGAGGCTGTGGAGGAATACCTCCTAGACTACCTACCAAGAGAAGTGGGATAGGTACTGCTCAGGGTGGCCTAGGCTGTCCCTCGTTAATCACTAATCAAGAAAATACCTCACAGACTTGCCTATGGACCAGTCTCAGTTGAAGCTTCCCAAATGACCCTAAATTGTGTCAAATTGACAACTAACCAACACACCTAGCATGCCCAAGGCCCTGGGTTCACTAATCAGAAGGATTAAAAAAAATTGATACTATACTTTTCCTAGCTCTTGTAGATCTTGTAGATTTCTTTCTAACTGAAATATTGAAACAATCTGGTGTAACCTCCCAATAAAAAATCTGTTTGTGTGTACATGCACATATTCCATGCCGCATGCAGAAGCAGTTAGGCTGATGGGCCAGCAAGCTACAGGGATCCTGTTTCTTCTCACCCTTCCACCTTAAGTGTTACATATGTACATTATTGTATGTTATGATCTAAGCTGTGCACACCATAAAGTCGCACCATGTGACAGATCTCACATAGAAAGTTTATTAGGGAGGAGTATTCAGAGGCTGCCTCTGGGCGAAGATGGAGGGAAAAAGGCAGTGGGAAGAGGAGGGACTGACCTTTTATAAGGAGATGTAGCCCATGTGCAGGGAGAAGAGGATATGCAGCTCATGGTGACAGTAGGATTGTGTTGCATCTCCGTAGCTAGTGATGAGTATCTGCTGTTGCTGGGTGCCTGGGGCAGGTGGAGGAGATGCCTGACTGCTAACACTGTACCTGCCTGGCTTAACATCGTTCTGGGGCTCTGAATTGAAGTCCTCATGCTTGTACAGCATCACTGAAGTACCCTCCCAATTAAAAGTTGATCATATATCCAATGAAATACTAACTTAAGTTGAAACTTTAGTCTCTATAAATTGCTTTTGAATGTAATGTTTAAATAGGTATATCTTATATAGTTTTCACTTGACTTTTATGCATTTATCTTTCCTTTTAGCCTTATAAAATGGTTGGCTTTAAAAAGGTAATTATAAAGCAGCAATCCTTCTGGAACTACATTTAGAACCCTGGGATTTAATCATAATATCGGAGTAACAGTTGTCTTTCTGTGTAATATAGACAAATGCTTTGTTCAAGATCCAAGCCTGGGTCTATGCCCTGAAGGGCAGTTGAATTTTAGAAGCAGCTGAGAAGTCTAATTTCACATGTGGAAAGAATTAATCTTCTGATTTCATTACATTATATTTAAATTTTTGAGATGGAATTTCACTGTATTGTCCAGGCAACACTGGAAACTTAAGATCCCCAGCTTAAACCTCCCAAGCATCAGAAACTGTAGACATGGGCCACCATGCCTAGCTCTAGACGCTTGTCCTGTGATAAAACACTCTTACCGAAAGCAACTTGGGGCGGAAGGTTTATTTCATCTTATACCTCATATAACTCATATTTCATCATATAGCCCATCATCCTGGAAAGCAGGAGTCATAAAGGGGTGCTGCTTACTGGCTGGCTACCAACCCATGGCTTGTTCAGCCTGCTTGCTTTTTTTTTGTTGTTTTTTAAGATTTATTTATTTCATGTATATGAGTACACTATCACTGTCTTCAGACACACCAGAAGAGTGCATTGGATCCCATTACAGATGGTTGCGAGCAACTATGTGGTTACTGGGAATTGAACTTAGGATATCTGGAAGAGCAGTCAGTGCTCTCACCCACTGAGCCATCTCTCCAGCCCTCAGCCTGCTTTCTTATAACACCTAGGACCACCAGCCCAGGATGGCACCCTTTACAAAGGCCTAGGCCCTCCCTAGGCCATTGCTAATTGAGAAAATGTCCCCACGGGGTTGCTTCCAGGCCAGTCTGGTGGTAACATTTTCTTAATTGAGGCCCCCTTTTCCCAGATGATTCTAGCTCGTGTCAAGATAACATAAAAACTAGTCAGCACATCCTCTGATTTTAGAGAATATCTGTGAGAAAGCCAGACTTGCACATTGATCATATCCACATCAGGGCAACTGCTTCTTACCCACTGTCCACTCCAGCCGCCTGCCTTCTGTTGCAGGGTATTTGATCACACTGTGAACACCAAAATTGTGCTATTTACTGAAAAAAGCTGTTTCTAATTGTGGTGTGGCTCAGCCTTAGCACACACATTTAATCCCAAACATTGATGGTAAAGTTAGTTTGTAGAAAGACACACCTGTGTTTGAAAATCTAATTGAATGGCAGACAAAGAGATGAATCAGAGAAAGATTTGACAGAATAGGATATGCTTAACTCTCATGAGAAGAGACAGGAAAGGAAAACTACTTAAGGGGCAGTGCAGAGAGAGGAAAAGGGAGAAAAGAGGCAGTTTTATCAGGACAATTACACAGAGGCAGGTTATGGAGAGAGAACAAGCTAGACATAGATGAAGACAGAATGAGCCAGAAAATGAGGAGTCAGAAGATTCTAACAGATTGCTAGAATTAGTTTGAGGTCAAGCAGAGCAATCCTGGAGTGGCAGAGAAAGAAGCCAGATTGAATCAGTCAACTTTGGAGAAGAATTTGAGCCAGAACAGCTGAGTTGAACCAGCCAGCCTGAGATCAGAAAAAGAAACATTGAGCTTATTCTGCAGTAAGTCTCAGAAGCTAAAAACATTCTAGGCTTAGATATATGAAGACTAGAAGCTTAAGGCCTAGGTTAGTAGACTGAGGTAGTAAACCTCAGAAAGGACAATTACTTCAGGTGAATAAAAGTTACTTTTAAAGCCTTCCTTCCCTCCCTTTCTTTTCACAAATATGTGCAAGACGTTGGCTTCAGGTCTTGTTCCTCAGGAATTGTCTACATTCCTTGAGACATAGTATGTCACTGCGACCTGGAGCTTGCCAATTAATATATGCTGGCTGGCTGCCAGGGGCCACGCCGATATGAGTGGCCTGCATGGCTGCCATGGTGATGTACAGGCCTGTGCTGCTACTGAGAGCCATGCCTAGGTTCGTGGTCTTACTGTGGCTGGATCTGTGTTGATGTCCGTGTTCTGTGTTACCACTGAATGCCACTCAGATGTCTATGGCCTATGCTGCAGCCTGAAGCCGTGATGATGTTGGGTCTGTGCTGCTGCAGAGGACCATGACTGGTTCTGTGGTTTTACTGCAGCTGGGTCTGTATTGATGTCCATGGCCCATGTTGCCACTGAATGCCAGGCAGATGTCCCTGGTTTATGCCCATGAGCCTAGCTGCATCTGGGTCTGTGACCCTACTGCAATGGGGAGCCCTGTTTGTGCTGATGCTAGAAACCATGTGGAAGCCCATAGTCTATTCTCTTGTGTCTATAAACATAGTACAGGGAAAGCTCAATCCAAAGCAAGACCAAACCCCAGCAGCACAAATGTTAAACCTTGTAGCTCCATATCCAGCACCTGGCACTCTTGATGGAATGGGGCTCTGGTGTGGCCTCACATCCTCTGGGAGAAACCAAAGACAGGCTTGATTCAAATTTACATTAAATGAATTTATTCTTACTACTAGCAGGACTACAGCTAGCTTAGTCTTAGAGCCAAACAACATGCTGTGCAGAAGGGGGTTGAGGTAGATTTTAAAGCAAACATTAGAAAGGTGTGCATTACAGTTGCCCATGGAATCCACAGCTGGGCAGCCGTTTTACTTCCCTTATTATTTATGCTATAGAGTAATAAAAGACTGTTTCATCTTTTCCCCATGGCAAAAAAAAACCCCACATGTTTTAGAGGAGCAAAGGCAGCTATTAATACCCATTATCTTATTCTCTTTTTTTTTCCCCTCTTCATACAGCGTTTCTCTGTGTAGCCCTGGCTGTCCTAGACCTGGATCTGTAGACCAGGCTGCTCTCCGCCTGCCTGTGCCTCCCAAGTGCTGGGATTAAAGGTGTGCACCACCATGCCCAGCCATTATCTAATCCTTTCTCACTTGCAGTCCACTAGGCTCTCCCAGGCATTTCACAGCAAAAGCTCAGTGCCCCTTGAGGATACCTGGCTCCATAGTAAGTTTCTTTAGTCATCACAAGGAATCTGTGTAAGTTATTACTCAGGTCTGAGCACTCAGATGAGTGAAATCCTTTCTGGGCAGGCAAAAACAGAGTGCCATCAGGTTAGGGCTGGCTGTCACATTATTACGGCTTCAAAGGATGTGGGGAATCCCCTCCATTTTAGCTCTGACTTGCAACACACATGGCTTCTCTCTTGAGCTACTCCTGCTACAGATTTCCCCACAGGATGTCTGATGGTCCTGGTATCTTCTGAGGTCTCAGTTGAAGCTTGGGCTCCATCATCATAGCTTCACATACTGACCTCCAAACCTGCCACACATTACTGGTATCGGCAGCTTTCTGGAACTATGGCATAAAACGCCATGACCCTCTCACTCTTACAGTTTGTATATCTATAACCAGGGCATGGCCTGATGTAGTCCTGTCTTGAGATTTCTGCCACCAAACAGATAAATTCTTTACTTTTTAATTCAGCCTTACCCATGTTCAGAACACAACCAGACTCTTTGCTAGACTATAACTGTATGAATGGTCAGTAGGAGCTGGGCCTTAACTGTCCATTTCTCTCTGCATTCTCGCCAGGATGATCCATTAGCTCTGCATACAGCTTTCTAGAGCTTTTCTGCCCATAGCTCTAAATTCCTTCACATTCCTCCTGCAGACATTCCAATGGCCTGAGAAGCACGGGTCAGGCTTATCACAGCTGTAGCCCTGCTCCTTGTTGTCTGTATTTCTTTTCTCAGGACTGTGACCAGATATCTGACAAAGGCAACTTAAGGGAAGAGTTTATTTTGACTTAAGTCCATTGTGAAGGGTACTCATGACAGCAAGAATTTGAGATGGTTGGTCACACTGCATCCTCAGTCAGGAAATAAAGATCCAAGGAATTTGCCTTAGTGAGCTTTCATGTGACACAGCCTAGAATCATCTGAGAGGAAAGCTTCAATTGAGGAATTGCCTAAATCAGACTGACACAGAGGCATATCTGTGGAGTACTGTCTTATTTAGTAGTTGATCCTGTAGGGTCCAGCCCACTATGATGGCACCACCCAAAAAGCAGTGTTCCTTCATGGCTTCTGCTTTTCCAGCCCTGATTTATATCAATGGTGAATTGGGAAGTGTAAGCCAATTAGACTCTCTCCTCCGCTAAGTTGCTTTTGGTTAGAGTGTTATATCATAGCCACAGAAAGGAAACTAGGACTCTATAGCTCAGCTTGCTTTCCTTGTTCAGACTAGTTCCCTAGCCCCAGTCTTGGCATCTCCCACATCGATGAGGGCTCTTTCCTCTTCAGTTAACCCTCTGTGGAGCACTCTGAGGCACACCCGAGGTGTGTGTCCATAGTGGTTATGAACCCAGGCAAGTCCTTGCCTGTTTCATGTTACAAACTCTTGCAGTTCAAAACAGCTTATGCTCTGCCTGCACACTGTGCGCTCTGTGTGTTCGGCTGCACCCATCTCCTACACCTGGTGCACCTGCCGCTGGCCTGTGTGCTTGGACTCCTACTTTTAAAATACAATTAAGCCTGGAGCTCCCTAGGGAGTGTTTTCTTGCCTTTCCCCTGAGACCTTTTCCCAGCTAAATAAAGTGGGACAAATTAAATCAGACCACTGCATAACTGCCGTAAGTACAAAAAATATTATTGTAAAATACACCAATGATAGTTTGCCATTAGTAATTTGTCTATATACCCTACAGTTGCTATCCATTCCTTTAAAGGTTCAGACTCACTTCAGTAAATGTGACATATAAATTGAAAGTTAAATATCTTGAAAATAAATGAACAGGGATGGACATGGTGGCAGGTGCCTTTAATACCAGTACCTGGGAAGCAGAGGGCAGGTGGCTTTCTGTGAGTTTTTTGAGGCCAGCCTGATGTATATAGTGAGTCCCAGGCCAGCCCAGGAGGAAGAAGAGAGCGGGGCTGGAGAGACGGCCCAGCAGTTAGAGTGTGCTGCTCCTGCAGAGCACCCATACTGGTGCTCACACCCCTGTTAACTCCAGATCCAGGATATCCAACATCCTCTGCTGGCCTGAGGCACCTCTGTACACATGACGTTATGTGTACACACATAGACACATAAACAATAAAATCTTTTAAACATAAATATAATATTTCTCCTAAGCTGTATCTCTTTTTTAATATTTTCCTCTAAATCTTCAAAATTATGGTCTTAAGGATTTTTGAAATTTACGTAAATAATCTCTAGAACATCATATCCAGTTAAGTAATACTTCCCCTCTCTCTTTTGTAAGCTCCTTGCCCGGCTTGAAGGCAGAAGCTCCTTGAAGGAACTAGAACCCAACCTGTTTGCGGATGAAGATTCCCCCATGCACGGTAAAACACAGTGCCCAATCGAAGAGCCTATGACAGGGAGCTCTGTAAGACCCTCCTCGCATAGTCACTGTGCTCCTGCATAGCTAAGTCCACACATAGCCCTAAGAGGAGGCACACTAGCACAGAGAGCTTCTAGCCTTCCTACTTCCTTCTGACATCATCTTCAGCATATACACTGGCCTCTTTCCCAGCGTGCATTGTTCATGGGAATTCTGCTTGGCTTACTTTTCATTCTTTTTCCTTAGAAGTTTGTAGAGCTATAAGGGAGTCTTCAGGTTCCCAATTGTTCTGTTAATATTTCTCCAGCAGGAAAAAATAGCTACTAACTATGTGTGTGATACTAGGAAAACTTACAGGGAAGGTTGACTATTTAAGCTTACTTTCAGTGTAATATATAGAATTTAAGGTCTATAATTGAGTTTTTAGTATAGTCATACAGATGTGTAGCTGTCCTCCCAGGAAGAAACCCATCTGTACTAGTCAGCCCTAGGCAACCATAGCCAGCTTTTTCTGTAGACTTGCCTTTTCTGGAGGTCTTATGTAATTAAGGTAGACTTTCATATCTGTCGCTGTAGCATGTATCAGTAGTACACTCTTCCCCCTTAAGATTTGTTTATTTTATGGATATGTTTTGCCATTGTGTATGTCTATGTGTGGGTGCCTGGTACCTGCCATGGCCACAAAAAGGCACTGGAACCCTTGGAACTGGAGTTTTACATATGGCTGTGAGCTGTAATGTGGGTGCTAGGAATAGAACCTAGATCCTTTGCAAGAGGAGCAAGTAGTCTTAACTACCGAGTCGTGTCTCCAGCCCAGTGCCTGATTCTGTAATGGGGAATAGTCTCACTGTATGCGATCACCATGACTCAGAAGCTGTGAGCAGTGCTGCCATGGTTTTAGTTCAAATCTTTCTGTGGATAGATGGAGTTTGGGTTCCTTGGGTGACACCCATGAGGGAGATTGTAGGTTATAAGCAGCCAAAGTGATTTCTAAAGGTGCTTCATGTTTTTCTCATGGCCATCAGTCAAGTATTGGTTCCAAAGTCCCCACATCCCAGGACTAATTGTCAGTGTGTCTTTGTGCTTACAGCAGCCTGCGCAATTTGGAGTAACACACTACTGTGGTTCTGCTTTATCTTTCCCTGATGGCTGATGATGTTGCATGTCTCTATCTGAGCTCACTCACAGTTTGCCTGTGTTTTTAGAAGAAATGTCATATTTGCTAATTTTAAAGCCAAGTTCCCTTTTTATTGTACTGTAGTAGCTTTACATGCTTTAGATAAGCTGTTTCTCCAGTAGATGAGGCTGCAGTGTACCTGCCCACACTGTTGTCGGCGCTGTGTTGATTCCTCTGAAAGCTGTTAACTTTGTTAAGGTCCTAACGTCTCTTCTTTGCTCATATTTTAGTATCAGAAAGATTTATAACCAGACATGCTGGTACACTCTGGCAGTCCCAGCATTCAGGAGACTGAAGCAGGAAGATCAAAGTTTAAGGCCAGCTTATTGTAGGTAGCAAGATCCTGTTTCAAAAATAAACAAAAGGGTCGATTGTCTTTTTTTCCCCTTGTTCTTTTCTGATTGGAAATGTGTGTTGCTTTGATTTCAGGCCTTTTAAATCTACTGAGACTTGGGCTGTGCCTGAGCAGTGGCTTATTAAAACTAGAGCATACCATTTGCACTGTAGAAGACTGTATTCTCTTGTTCCCAGGCCAAGTGCTCTCTTGATGGCTCTTGCTTCTGGCTTACTATTGGTGTAACTGCTGCCTCTTTGCTGCACCCGTGTGAAGCTGTTCTAGCTGTTATCCTATTTTCTAGAGTGAGTAACCTATCGACGTTTCTGGCTGTTTCTATTTCTCCCTTTAGTTCTGTGTATCTGGCTTCCTGTGTTTAGGGCTTTGAGCATTATGCATATAAAAGTTTATTATTGTTATATCTTCTTGCTGGCTGAACTGTTCATCATTATAAAATATTCTTTTCCCTTGTATTCATCAGGATGATACTATTTAAAACAAAGGCAAAGTCCTAAGTGTTGACAACGCTGTGAGGAAACTATCACGTATCTCTGATAAGACAGGAAAATGGTGCAATCATTGTTGAAAGCAGCACAGAGCTTCCACAGAAGTTAGTGGAACTAGACCTGTCATATGATGTGAACAGCTGTTAGGTGGGAGCAAACGCCCATCGATGACTGGAGGGATAAGCCAAGTGTCACCTGCAGTCCCAGCATTGACAGCTGAGGAGGTCACCAGAGCTGGGAGGCTAGCCTGGCTACAAGGTGACACACACTCACACACACAAGTGGAATATACACACAATAAAATATTTTTCTGCCTTATAAAGGAATCCTGTCAATGTGGATAAAACTTGAGAACCAGGACTGGAGAGACAGCTCAGCACTCAGGAGTTTGGACTGCTCTTCCCGAGGGCCAGAGTTTGGTTCCCAGAAAGATGTCTCCCATATCAGACAGTTCATAACCACCTCAGCTCTAGGAGAGCTTTACACTTCTGGCCTATTCAGGCACTTGCCCACAATGTACATTCCTATACAAATGATTAAAAATACTTAAAATAATTTTTACTTATTTTTATTTTATGTAAATTGGTGTTTGCCTGCATGTATGTCTATGTGAGGGTATCAGATGCCCTGGCACTGGAGTTACAGACAGCTGTGAGCTGCCATTTGGTTGCTGGGATTTGAACCCAGATCCTGTGGAAGAATAGTCAGTATGTTTAACTGCTGAGCCATTTCTCCAGCCCATAAAATACTTTTGAAAAAAACTTGAGAATGATATGTTAAGTGGACTAAGACAAACCATATGATTCTGCTTACTAGATTATCGAAAGCACTTAAATGGATCAGAGCAGAAGCTTTGCAAGGCCTGGGATTCACTATGTAGCCCAGGCTGACCTTGAACTTGTGGCAGTCCTCCTGCCTCAGCATTTAGCATTCTGAGATTATAAGTACACATCTAGCTTATTTCATATATTTTTTAGCCTATATACATATACACATACTATCTAAAATAATTTTTGTATACTAAATTTTTGTAAAATAATAATCACTGTATGTGATACTATTATAATCTTGTTGTGTGATATACATCCCTAATCTCAATTTATGGGAGACTGAAGCTGGAATACCAGTTCAAGGCTAGCCTTAGCTTCATAGAATGTTCAGAACCTGCCTGATCTGATGCTGTCTCAAGAAACTAATAATAATAATAATAATAATAATAATAATAATAATAAAGAAAAAACACAAAAACTGCTTGGCTACTCTGTACATAGTGTTTTCACCTGTTTTATTAAGTGTGTCCATGATAGGATGCTCTCAGTTGGTTCCTGGCTTTTTCCTTCTTTTTCTCCTAATCTGCTTTGACCATTTTTGCCCTGTTTTGTGTCTTATACCTTCTGTTTCTCTGGTTCTTCTTTTCTGGTTGTTTTGTTTTGTTTTAAATAGATTGTGCTCTGGCATGCTTTTTCCCATAACATTTGTTTATTTTATTATCATATGTATGAATATGTTTTGTCTGTGCCCATGAAGGCCAGAAGCTTGGTGTTGACTCCCCTGGAGCTGGAGTTACAGGTGGTTGTGAGCCACCTTCTGGGTCCTGGGTCCTCTGCAAGAGTAGGCAGTGCTCTTAACTGATGAACCATCTTTCTTTTTTTTTTGGAGGGGGGTTGGTTTTTTTTTTTTAAACTTTCCAACAACTTTACTAAGACATATTTATGTACCATAAAATATATTTTTTAAATCAATTCTTTATTTACATGTCATAAGATATCTCCTTTCCCAGTTTCCCCTCCAAAAAAACCCCCAAAAAACAAAGAAACAAAACAACAACAAAACAAACCCCTGTTCCCTCCCCTCTCCCTGCTCGCCACCCCATCCATCCTCTCCTGCTTACTGGCTGGCATTCCCCTACACTGGGGCATAGAACCTTCACAGAGCCAAGGGCCTCTCCTCCCATTGAAAAGGATTTGGCCATCTTCTACTATACATATGCTGCTGGAGCAATTAGTCCCACCATGTGTACTCTTTGGTTGGTGGTTTAGTCC
>NW_022196901.1:20488972-20490445 GCF_008632895.1 Mastomys coucha | reverse complement strand
ATTTCTGTATCCATTTCTCTGTTGAGGGACATCTGGGTTGTTTCCAGTTTCTGGCTATTATAAATAAGTCTGCTATGAGCATGGAGCATATGACCTTATTGCATGTTGGAGCATCTTCTGGGTATATGCCCAGGAGTGGTATAACTGGGTCCTCTGGTAGAATTATGTCCAATTTCCGGAGGAACCACCAAACTGATTTCCAGAGTGGTTGTACCAGCTTGTAATCCCACCAGCAATGAAGGAGTGTTCCTCTTTCTCCACAACCTCTCCGGCATCTGTTGTCACCTGATTTTTATCCTAGCCATCCTGACTGGTGTGAGGTGAAATCTCAGGGTTGTTTTGATTTGCATTTCCCTGATGACTAAGGATGTTGAACATTTTTTTAGGTGCTTCTCAGCCATTTGGTATTCATCAGTTGAGAACTCTTTGTTTAGCTCTGTACTCCATTTTTTAATAGGGTTATTTGGTTCTCTGGAGTCTAACTTTGAATATATTGGATATTAGCCCTCTATCAGATATAGGATTGGTAAAGATCTTTTCTCAATTTGTTGGTTGCCATTTTGTCCTATTGACAGTGTCTTTTGCCTTACAGAAGCTTTGCAACTATATGAGGTCCCATTTGTCAATTCTTGATCTTAGAGCATAAGCTATTAGTATTCAGTTCAGGAAATTTTCCCCTGTGCCTATGTGCTCAAGGCTCTTCCCCACTTTCTTTTCTATTAGTTTGAGTGTATCTGGTTTGATGTGGAGGTCCTTGATCCATTGGGACTTGAGCGTTGTACAAGGAGATAGGAAAGGATTGATTTGCATTCTTCTACATGCTAACCGCCAGTTGAGCCAGCACCATTTGTTGAAAATGCTGTCTTTTTTCCACTGGATGGTTTTAGCTCCTTTGTCAAAGATCAAGTGACCATAGGTGTGTAAGTTCATTTCTGGGTCTTCAATTCTATTCCATTGATCTACCTGCCTGTCACTGTACCAATACCATGCAGTTTTTATCACAGTTGCTCTGTATACAGCTTAAGTTCCAGGATGGTGATTCCACCAGAGGTTCCTTTATTGTTGAGAATAGTTTTCTAAGAATAGACTCTTAGGTTTTTTGTTATTCCAGATGAATTTGCAAATTGATCTTTCTAAGTCTATGAAAAATTGAGTTGGAATTTTGATGGGGATTGCATTGAATCTGTAGATTGCCTTAGGCAAGATGGCCATTTTCATTATATTAATCCTGCCAATCCATGAGCATGGGAGATCTTTCCATCTTTTGAGATCTTCTTCAATTTCTTTCTTAAGAGACTTGAAGTTCTTGTCAAACAGATCTTTTACTTGCTTAGTTAGAATCACACCAACGTATTTTATATTATTTGTAGCTATTGTGAAGAGTGTTGTTTCCCTAATTTCTTTTTCAGCCTGTTTATCCTTTGTGTGGAGGAAGGCCACTGATTTGCTTGAGTTAATTTTATATCCAGCTAC
>NW_022196901.1:20487287-20487524 GCF_008632895.1 Mastomys coucha | reverse complement strand
GGTGCTGAGAAGGTATATCCTTTTGTTTTAGGATAAAAAGTTCTATAGATATGTTAAATCCATCTGTTCATAACTTCCGTTAGTCTCACTGTGTCTTTGTTTAGTTTGTTTCCATGATCTGTCCATTGCAGAGAGTGGGGTGTTGAAATCTCCCACCATTATTGTAAAGCATTATTGCAGTGCAATGTGTGCTTTGAGCTTTAGTAAAGTTTTTTTTTTTTTTTTTTTTTTTTTTTT
>NW_022196901.1:20486493-20487253 GCF_008632895.1 Mastomys coucha | reverse complement strand
TTGGAGCATAGAGGTTCAGAATTGAGAGTTCATCTTGGTAGATCATAACTTTGATGAGTATGAAGTGTTCTTCTTTATCTTTTTTGATCACTTTAGGGTGAAAGTCGATTTTATTAGATATTAGAATGACTACTCCAGCTTTTTTCTTGGGACCATTGACTTGGAAAATTGTTTCCCATCCTTTTGTTCTGAGGTACTGTCTGTCTTTGTCACTGAGGTGAGTTTCCTGTATGCACCAAAATGTTGCGTCCTGTTTACATACCCAATCTGCTAGTCTATGCCTTTGTATTGGGGAATTGAGTCCATTGATATTAATAGATATTAAGGAAAAGTAATTGTTGCTTCCTGTTATTTTTGTTGTTAGAGTTGGAATTCCATTCATGTGGCTATCTTCTTTTAGTTTTGTTGGAAGATTACATTTTTGCTTTTTCAGGGATGTAGTTACCCTCCTTGTGTTGGAGTTTTCCTTTCATTACCCTTTGAACGGCTGGATTTGTGGAAATATATTGTGTGAATTTGGTTTTGTCATGGAATACTTTGGTTTCTCCATCTATGGTAATTGAGAGTTTTGCTGAGTATAGTAGTCTGGGCTGGCATTTGTGTTCTGTTAGGGTCTGTATGACATCAACCCAGGATTTTCTGGCTTTCATAGTCTCTGGCGAGAAGTCTGGTGTAATTCTTTTTTGTTTTTGTTTTTTGTTTGTTTGTTTTTTGGGATTATTTTTGTTCTTTTCTTTTCTTTTTTTTTTTTTTTTTTTTT
>NW_022196901.1:20459011-20486381 GCF_008632895.1 Mastomys coucha | reverse complement strand
GCAGTCTGGTGTAATTCTGATAGGTCTGCCTTTATATGATACTTGACCTTTTTCCCTTACTGCTTTTAAAATTCTGTCTTTGTTTTATGCATTTGGTTTTTTGACTGTTGCGTGGTGGGAGGAATTTCTTTTGTGGTCCAGTCTATTTGGAGTTCTATAGGCTTCTTGTATGTGCATGGGCATCTCTTTCTTCAGGTTAGGGTAGTTTTCTTCTATAATTTTGTTGAAGATATTTACTGGCCCATTACCTTGGAGGTCTTCACTCTCTTCTATACCTATTATCCTTAGGTTTGGTCTTCTCATTGTGTCCTGGATTTCTTGGATGTTTGGGGGTTAGGAGCTTTTTTCTTTGACTGTTGTGTCAGTGTTTTCTATGGTATCTTCTGCACGTGAGATTCTGTCTTGTATCTCTTGTATTCTGTTGGTGATGCTTGCATCTATGTTTCCTCACTTCTTTCCTAAGATTTCTATCTCCAGAGTTGTCTCTCTTTGTGATTTCTTAACTGTTTCTACTTCCATTTTTAGGTCCTGGATAGTTTTGTTCAATTCCTTCACCTGTTTGTTTGTGCTTTCCTGTAATTCCTTAAGGGATTTTTGTGTTTCCTCTTTAAGGGCTTCTACTTGTTTACTTATGATCTCCTGTAATTCTTTAAGGGATTTTTTTGTTTCCTCTTTAAGGACTTGTACCTCTTTCCCTGTGTTCTCCTGTATTTCTTTAAGGGAGTTATTCATGTCCTTCTTGAATTCCTCTATCACCATCATGAGATATGATTTTAGATCCAAATCTTGCTTTTCCATTGTTTTGGAATATCCAGGACTTGCTGTGGTGGGCATACTAGGTTCTGATGAAGCCAAGTAGTCTTGGTTTCTGTTAGTAAGATTCTTGTGTTTGCCTTTCGCCATCCGTTGAGCTCTGGTGTTAGATGTTCTTGCTGTCTCTTGCTGGAGCTTTTTCTTCCTGTGGGTCTGTAAGCCTGTGTCAGCACTTCTGGGAGATCAGCTCTCCTCTGGTAAAACCCAGGCACAGATGACCGTGGATCAGTTGTCCCCCCTGAGTCCTGGGGTCAGAGCACATCCTGGAGATAGGCTGTCCACTTTCAGGAAAGGTGC
The DNA here is from genome assembly GCF_008632895.1 of Mastomys coucha. Lineage (NCBI taxonomy): Eukaryota > Metazoa > Chordata > Mammalia > Rodentia > Muridae > Mastomys > Mastomys coucha. Next base: position 20,485,271 of record NW_022196901.1, on the reverse strand, counting down.
AGAGAGAGGTGTGGATCTGTTATCCCTCCTAGGTGTGATCTGAGGTAAAAAGGATCCTGACCAGGCTGCCCTGCCTCTTGTGAGGCCTGTGCCTCCCTGCTGGTCCCACCTTAGAAAGTCACCGGAGAGAAAATGGCAGATCTGGTGGGCCATCTCTCTAACCCCTCTGCTATACCATTCTAATTCCCTCCCTATTCTTTTTTTTAGACTACTCTTTCTTGTCATTAATTAATATCTTAATTTATAGCTGTCTAGTTTGCATTGACATCACTTTGCTTCCAATAGTTTGTTATAATAAGCCTGCACTGCTGTTGAGGTCTAGTTAGTCTTTACCCTTTGTAATCTTCGCATCGTGTGTTTACTAAAACTTCATTTTACTGAATAACAGTAGTTGGAAATAGTAATATGGGTTTTAGGGTTGTATGCATTTGTCTGTTTGAGTGTGGGCCTCTTATAGCCTAAGATGGCCTCACATTCAGTGTAGCTGAGGTTAACCCTCAGGAGTGCTGGGATGACAAGTGTCTATCACCACACCCAGCTTGAGGGTGTTTGTTGCTTTCATTTTTGAATGTGGATATTTCTAAAGGAGACTTGACTGTTATTATTGAGGTGGGGGGGGGGTCTCTGTGTAGTCTTAGCTGTCTCTGAACTCACTCTATAGACCAGGCTGGCCTCAAACTTAGAAATCCGCCTGCCTCTGCCTCCCGAGTGCTGGGATTAAAGGCATGAGCCACCACTGCCTGCTGCAAAAGGGGACTTTGTGTTAGGAGTCTCAGTGTCCAAAATTGTGCTAGTGAATGGAAATGGAAATGAGGGATACTACGCTTCCTGAAAAGAAAACTAGTTTGATGGCTGAGGGAAGGAAACAGCTGATGTGTTTCTCAGTGGCCTCTAGTGTCATTTGTAACTGCTATGTCCGCCTAACACTTAGCAGCTCTAATGGACACGGCTGCTCCTCAGTCATCAGATGGTAGACAGAAACATGCTGTCACCCTTTCTGCTGCCTGCATCCTGACATTCCCTGGACTGCTTCTGTCATTTGCTTCCTTCAGCCTGAAGGTCTCTGGGCTTGCTGGTGCAGCAGGTCAGCTGCCCCTGTCATGTCATTTCACATGTGTTTGCACTGATGAGCTGGGCCTTAGGAAACTGACTGCTTCTTAGGGAGAAGGTTTATAGCAGGGTTTTTTTTTTTTGCATTCAAATATTATAGAAACTTTGAGAAACACCACCATGTTTAGTCACTACCAAGAACATGTGCTTACATTTATTTACATTTACTGTAAAACTAAACAAGAACTCAGTTGGCAGACCCAAGACTGGGGTTTCTCCGTTAGTAACACTTCCAGCATTTATTATAGGGAGTTAAGTTGTAGTAAGATAGCTGGGCTCTGGGCTGTGGGAACATTTTTAATGCATTTATAGATGGAGGCTGCTTACTGCACTGCCCAGTTTCTAAGCCCTCAGAGGAGAAACTGTGATCTGTAAACTCAGAGTGTTGGCTGCACAGTTAGGCTGCTACCACGGTGATTGCTGAGGTGATTGTAGAGGCTCTCACCTCAGTCTGTTAGCTCCAACTCCTCCCAGCACTCGAGAGGAGCTGTCAGGGCCAAGCATCCAGATTGCCCCAGCCAAGTCAGTTTAGGCTTTTCAAGTGCCTCATCCTCTTCTCTTTCCTTCTCCTTTCTCTTCTTTTCTCTTTTCTTTTCTTTCTTTTTTTTTTCTTCTTTTTTTTTTAACTTCACATTGCCATGTTCAGCACTTTGGCTGGACAAGGGTGCTAGCTTTTTGGTAACAGCTCACAAACATGAGATCATAACTTCATATAAACTTACAAGAACTATCCCACTTAAAAGGATACTATTTGAACATTTTTTTACATTAAGGGACAAATGGTCATGTTTATAAGATCAGTACAAGTGATCTGACTTCATCTTAAAACATATCAGCAGGGACTTTAGTTAGAAGACCTTAGTGACAGCATTCAGATGTGATATTTGATAGGAATGGCTGTAACAGAGAAGTGACATTAACCTTGAACTTGAGCTCTCAATTAAGGATTTAATTTAACTTTAAGCTTTTTAAAAAATTTTTTTTCAATTTAATTCATATCAAAGCTTACTTTATACTTATAATTACTTATATCAGCACCCCACTCCTTTGGTTTTTTGGCACAGGGTTTCTTTCTGTAGTCCTGGCTGTTCTGGACTTGAGACCAGGGTGGCTTTGAACTCACAGAGATCTGTTTGCCTCTGCATCTGGAATACTGAAAATAAAGGCATGCACCACCACATACAGCTGCATTTCTCTTTTCTATTACATTTTCCCCCTTTTTGTTTTATGTGTATGGATATTTTGCCCGCATGAATGTCTGCTTTATGCATGTACAATACTCCTGGAGGTCAGAAGCATATATTGGATCCCCTAGGACTGGAGTTAGAGTTTTGGGTGGCCATGTGGGTGCTGGGAATCAAACCTGGGTCCTCTGCCAGTACAGGAAGTACTCTTAACTCCTGAGCCATCACTCCATCCCCAGCACTGGGCATTTCTTAATGTATGGTCTTAGGGAACCTTATGAACCCACTTTTAGAAGTATTTTCCAATGCTGAGTCTATGAGTCATGAGGAAGGATGGTTGCGATCTGTCTTCTTCAGGGAGACACCTGACTTTAGGAAAGCAATCTGCCAAAGTGTGCTAGGAAGGCTTGGAATCTTGAGGTTAGAATATTCAGTCCCAACCTTCAAGACGGCAATAGGAAATGTAATCAGAAATGTATTAGTCACTTTCACATCACTAAGACACAACAACCTAAAGAGAAAGCATTCACTCTGGTTCATGGTTGAAGGGTTCCATCCATGGTCACTTGGCCTCAGCACTGCCATTATGGAAAGACTATTCTTGACTTTTGAGGTCAGGAAGCAGCCATAGCAAGGTGCTCTCTAGAGACCCAGCTCCAGTGACTTGCTGCCTCTAGCTCCCACCTTCTTCTTTCCCACTTCCCAAGAATGCCATCATATGAGGTCATGAGAGATTGACCTGTCACAATAGCAAATCTCCCAGACATGCCCTGAGGTCTTGTTATTCACTGTCCAGGCACTTTCTAATCCAGTCAGTGATGCTCAAGGTTGGCCATCAGCTACATAGCTGCTAAAGTGGCTTTTCTAACCAATGGTAGGCTCCTGAAAGACTACGGAAGCCTGCCGACAGGTTCTATCTTGTGCTTTTATATACAATATATATAATACATATTATATATAATCTGTATATGCACTTACACCACAACACACAGTAGTCAGAGGACAATCCTACATGTACAACAGACTAGTGGGGTTCTCCTATCTGTACTCCCATTTTACCATAATGCTACTGCATCTGCATTAGGTGGACTCTGGGACCTGAACTCAGTCAGGTGCATCCACTGCAACACAGGTTCTGATGCCCCAAGTCATGTGGACCCATCTCAGGGAGTTTCCCTTGCACCACTTCAGCTCTCTTACTACTGGGTGGGGATGTAGGCAATGGTAGAGCTGTTTCCTGCCACAGCTGAGGACCTGGATTTCATTCTCAGCACCAGCCAGAACAAACAACAACAAAAAACTTCGTCTTTTCTCAGAGATGCTGTATGAATTTCCTTATTTATTTGCATTTGCCTATATAGATCCACTTTAACAAGTGGATTAAGATTTTTAGCTCATATTCCAATAAACCTCTCTATAAAGCTCTCCAAGGCTTGTTCTGTGTCCCACTGTTGCATTGCTGCATCTTGACTGACATTTTTGAACTTTACACAGGTGATATTCTTGAATTTCATGGTCCAGAAGGAACGGGGAAAACAGAAATGCTTTATCATTTAACAGCCCGATGTATACTTCCAAAATCAGAGGGCGGACTGCAAATAGAAGTCTTATTTATTGATACAGATTACCACTTTGACATGCTGCGGCTTGTGACAGTCCTCGAACATAGACTCTCGCAAAGCTCCGAGGAAACCATAAAGCTCTGCCTTGGCAGGTTGTTCCTGGCGTACTGCAGTAGCAGCATGCAGTTACTGCTCACGCTGCACTCCCTGGAAGCCCTGCTCTGCAGTCACCCTTCTCTCTGCCTTCTCATTGTGGATAGCCTGTCATCGTTTTACTGGATAGACCGAGTCAGTGGAGGAGAGTGTGTGGCCCTGCAGGAGTCAACGCTGAAGAAGTGCTCTCAGCTCCTAGAGAGGCTTGTCACCGAGTACCGCTTGCTGCTTTTCACAACAACACAGAGTCTAATGCAGAGAGGCTCAGACTCAGCCGAAGGGCCTTCTTCGTCCAAGCACCCATGTGATGGAGACATGGACTACAGAGCCTATCTCTGCAAGGCCTGGCAGAGGGTTGTGAAGCACAGAGTCATCTTCTCGAGAGAGGACGAGGCCAAGAGCAGCCGGTTCTCATTAGTTTCACGTCATTTAAAAAGTAACAGTTTAAAAAAACACATTTTTATAATCAGAGAAAGTGGGGTGGAGTTTTGTTGATCTCTATCATCAAAAAGGCTTTTAGGTGCACTAAGGCAAGTCTTTAAAAGTCTTTTATAGGCTAAAGTGGTTTGATTCTAAAGCTTTTAATTCTGGGGAAATTAATATAAACAGTACAGAAAAACTTGGAGCTGTTCTGTCCCCTCCAGGGTGTGGAAGGTCAGTCAGAACATACTGAACTCCACGGTGCTTGTTTTGAAGCTCAGTACATGATACACATTTCAGACTAGGTCACTTTCTGAGTACTTTAGGAAGGTTCACCGCTCATCCCTTGGCTCCTTGAGACTGTGGCTGGAGAGGGTGTACAGAGTTGTTATGTCAATCAAAGGAAGAAGCACAGGGCCACCTGCTCAACTGCCTCCCTCTGGAATCTGGAGTGAGCTGGGTGTGGTGGCTGGTGGATCTCTGTGAGTTCAAAGCTTGTCTGGTCTATATAGTGAATTCCAGGATAGCCAGAACTACATAATGAGATCCTGTCTCAGAAAGCCAATCAATAAACAGATAGATAAATAGATGAGACTGGAATGTTTGAGCCTTCCTCCGCTCTCCCCCCATTTTCCTGTCTTCTACCTGCTCCCCTTCCCCCGAGGATGTCATATAGTTCAGGCAAGTCTTCGTCACATTTCTGCCTCTGAGGTGGCTCCTTGGAGCCAGCAAGTTTTGATAAGTTACACTTAAATTCAAGATGAGTTTCCATTATTTGGGGCTTCAAATTTTTCAAAGACAGGGAAATGATGTACTCATTTTGGAATTCTGAAGTTTATTTTGGAATGCTCATCTCATTAATTGATAGATTCTGAAAGTGTTAAGAGTTAAATATTAATAGTGTTTTCTTCCTTATTTAGAATAGCCAGAGATGCGTTGGAACCGGCTGTTATTTCCAGCTGTGAGCTGAGGGAAACTCTGGGTGCTAGGTGTCCATGAAACCCAGAAAGAGTTTGCACTGCTCAGAAGGTTCCTAGTTAAGATTACTGTTGCCGTGATGAAACGCTGTCACCAAAAGAATGTTGGAAAGGGAAGGGTTTATTGGTTTATACTTCTATATTGTAGTCCATATTTGAAGGAAGTCTGGACAGGAACTTATGAGGGGCAGGAACTTTGAGGCAGGAACCAATGCACAGTCCATGGAGGGTGCTGCTCCCTTGTTTGCTCAATCTGCTTTGTTATAGAACCCGGACCATCATCGTAGGGTGGCCCCACCCACAATGGACTGAATCCTCCCTGATTAATCATCATGCCCTGCAAGCTTGCCTACAGCCTGATCTTATGGAGACATTTTCTCAACTGAAGCTCCCTCCTCTCTGGTGACTCTATCTAGTTTGTGTCAAGTTGACATCAAACTAGCCGGCACAGAGTACCTGTCGGAAGAAGGCTTTAGAAAATCCCTTCACATGCTCTGACCCAGGGATAGGCCCACACATGTGATGTTCAGACTGACTGCTATTCTCAAACCTGCTAATGCCTATGTCACAAAATATCTTGTTTCCCCCTTTGTTCACTCATATTACCAGAGGTTTATGAGTTAAAAAGCATCCTGTAGAGAAGCTGAGACTAAATTTCTTCTTTATGAAGGCACAGCCATGTAACTTGCTGTCTGTGCCCTGCCTGAGTGCCTAGGCCTGCTTGCACTCACCGCAGGGCTTCTGAGGCTGTCTCTGTATCTAGAGCCTGCTAGGCTGCCTATGGACCAGGCTGGACAGCCCTCAAGCAGAGAAGGTAGAAGCTGACTTCTGACTTCCTCGGCCACTGCAAGGACGACAGCCATTTGTTTCAGTAATGCTTCCCTTGGTGTATCCTGTTCCTCAGTTAACTCTTCTCAGAGACTAGGTTTGTGTTCATCAGTGAGAAGCCTTTTGTTTAAACCCAGGGTCTCACTGTGTAGTTCTAGCTGCCCTCCTGATTGCAGGTATTAAAGGTGTGTACCAGTCTGCCTGGCTCATTAATGTGATTTAAAAAATAGTTTGAAACTAAAATGCAATTGCATAATTTCCATATTCTCTTTCCTACCCCCAGTCCCTACCATGTACACCACCCACCTTGCTCTCTCAAATTCACTCATGTTTCTGGCCTTGTTTTTCTAATTGTATATAAATATACAGATAATTTAATTGTATATAAAGACACATACATTCCTAAATATACAGCCTTCTCAGTCCTTATAATGTTATTTGTATGTATGTTCTTAGGACTGACTACTATTGCATAACCAGTTGGAGTGCTCTTTCCTGGGGGAAACTTTTTCGCCTGCTCTCAACATTCCTTAGTTGCCTGTAGATTTTTGTCTAGGGCTGGACTCCATGAGCTCTCCCCTTCAGTGTTAGCATGTCTGTTGGTGTTGTCGTTGCTCGGGTCCTGTTTAGGCAGCCATGTTGAGCTTTCCTGAGCTTTCTAGGAAACAGTCTTACAGCAGACATCCCACCCTCTGCTCTTACAGTCCTCCTTCTGAGGTGCTCCCTGAGCCTTGGTGCAAGATGCGTTGTCAATGGATGACAGGCAGGGCACCGCATGCCCACTTCTTCTCTTCCTCTTGATCTCGTGGTTTTCAGTAGTGGTTTCTGTTGCAAAGAGACGTTTCTTTGTTGAGGGATGAGAGCTGTACTTATCTTTGTATATTTACAATGCACAGAGGAATTATGCTGCTTTAATAAATGATTTATTAATATAAATTTAAGCATTTCTGTATTTCATATTTTCATTTTCTTTTTTAATTAAAAAAATTCTTGTGTGTGCCAGCGAGGGTGTGGAGTTCAGAGGCCAGCTCTCGGGATTGGTTCTCCCCTGCCATCTTGTGGGGATCAAACTCAGCCTGTCAGAACTACACATATGCACCTGTACATGTCACACAGGAATAATTTAGTAGTATTCATAATTTCCCTCATGGTCAGGTCGAATGACCTATGGAACCTATCATTTTTACAGTGCTATTAGCTCATAGAAGACATGCGAACTCAGTCTCTTCCTCTCACCCCTATAATCTGGTGAAGTGTGTGACAAGCAGCTTTGCAAGGCTTAGCAGAGTTCTACCCTTGATGGGATTGCGTTTCCCTTTTCTTTAATGGACTGGGTTATTCAGAACATGACTAAAATATAACAAGCTTCTGTTGTAACCTAAATTATCAATTGTATAATTAATGTGCCAGACCAGAGACTTAATTAACTTAAAAAGATTGCTGTCTGGCCTGATGGATAAAATTAAGATTACTGGTTGATAAAAATTTTTTTCTGTTATACTAAAAGTTATGCTAATGAGACTTCATGAACACCTTGGCAATTCTAATGCCTGTCAGGGGAAGGAGCCTTAAAGAGAAAGAAGGAGTGTGTTATAAATTATATAGGTAGCAGATGCAGGGTGCTACATAGGACCTAAAGAATAATATAAGTGAGTGGTTATAGGTCTTAAAATATTGATCCTGTTTATTAGGGGATGAGGAGTCCTTACCTGACCTAAGGGCCATGGTAAGAACCTAGTTATAAAAATGCATGTTTGATCCAGACATTCCTTTTGGAAGATACTTACAGAACTGAAATATCATGTAGCCTGTTTGTGGAGGCAGGTGACATGCAGCCCAGGCTGATCTCCCACTCACAGTAGCTACTTTACCCTTTCACTTCCTTCCGTATGTCTTCCATATCCCTTAGCTGTAAAGCCCATCTTCACACACACGCATTGCTAGGCAAGCTTTGTTAGAGGGAGAAAAATTCTTCCAGAAGGCAATGCTGTCCTGGTGCCTTGGTATATTGCATGCTGTGTGGCCCTGAGGGCCTGAGTGTCATCCCTAGAACCCATGTAAAAAGCCAGGTATGATGGTGCACATTTGTAACCCCAGTGCTGGGAAGTGGAGACAGGCTGAGCCCCGGACCCATGAGAAAGATCCTGTCTCAAAACACAAGTGACAGTGCTTTGAGGGATGACCTTTGACCTCCAGTCACGAGCTCTTGCCCCTGCCTGCACAGATGTACACATAAATACAGGAGAAATCCTGAGGTGTTGAATAATGAGTAAAGCCAATGGAAAGTACATCATTACTAAGAAATTAATGATAAAACAGCCACTATTAGCCCAGAATACCCACTGACAGCCATTAATGCTATATTCTTATAAGGTTTATGTTGCTTATTTGAATTCCTCCCCATGTGTGTTCAGGGAGAATTGCATTCCCACTAATAGCTGAATATGTACATATGGGCTTCTTTCTTTGTTTGCTCTGTTTGTCTTTTTGAGACGGTCTCACTATGTAGCCTTAGCTGGCCTGGGACCTTGTAGGCAAGGCTGGCCTCAAACTCATATAGAGATCCACCTGCATCCACCTTCAAGTGTTGGGATTAAAGGTGTAAGCCACCGTGCCCATGCTCAGAGAATATGTAGTTTTTTGGGTTTGTTTTGTTGTATTTGGTTTGTTGGTGTTTTTTTTTTTTTGTCGGAGGAATGGGGTAGGGGGAATGTTTGTTTGATTTCTAGTGGAACAAAAGGCCTTGTGCATGCTATACAAATACTGGGTGTCGGGCATGGACCACCATGGCCAGTTTTGACTACATAGTTTTTGATAACCTCACTAAAATGGGGAGGGGGTAAAATTGGGACACATTATATTTAAAGTGTCAGAGAGCTGAGACGCTAGTGAGTCACTATGTTCTGGGAGAGGGCAGGTGTCCCTTGACAAAGATGAGTGTGGTCATTCTGGAGGGAGCAAGTTCCTGGATAGCCATGGCTACACAGAGAAACCTTGTCTCAAAAACAACAACAAATTTACATCTTAAAAAAGAAAATACTAGAAAAAATGTAAGTTGGAGTTTGTTAACATAAATTGATATCTGATCAAAATGTGGCAAGTTTTCCATAAAGTTTTAGCGTCTAGAAAGGTGTTTTCAAACATGCAAGTTATCTTTATTTAACACCTAAATCTAATGATAACAAACTGTAAAAGAACAGAGGGGGTGGGACTGCTGCCATGCCTGGCTAAAATACTTTTTGACAGCCTTGTAGAGACAAATTTCCCTACATAAAGCTTATGCATTTGAAGTACACTAATCATGGTGGAAATCAGTAGTAGGACATACCTAACGTGTACATGGCCCTGGGCTCAGTCCCTGACACCAGCAACGCTGTTAACGGCTTTAGTGTTCTAAGTTATATGGCATTTCATTTTAGAGTAGTTTTTAATGTGTGTGTGTGTGTGTGTGTGTGTGTGTGTGTGTGCGCGCACGCGCGCGCGCAGAGGCCAGAAGAGGGGATCAGGCGCGTGCGTGTCTGCGTGTGCTCGTGTATGTGTGTGTGCATCTGCGTGTGTGTGTGTGTGTGTGTGTGTTGCTCACAGAGGCCAGAAGAGGGGATCAGGTGCTCTAGAACTGCAGCTACAGTGTGTTTGAACCAACATATGGCTACTGAAAAAAAGAACTTAGGTACTCTGCAAGAGCAGCAGCACTCCTAACCACTGAGCCAACCCGCTCCTAAAGAAACCCCACACCTGCTAGTTGTCACCCCAAGCCCTTCTTTCCCCAGCCCTAGGTACCCACTCATACATCCTGCTCTCTCTGCACTGTGCCACCTGAGCCATCTCCTGAGCCCCAGTTTTTGGTTTTTGGTTTGTAGTGCAGGCTATCCTTGAGTCACTAGGATGACCTGGAACTTCTGATCCTCCTGCCTCACTTCCTGTGTGCTGGGATCACAAGTATGCACTGCTACACTCCTTTTTTTTTTTTTCCCCCAGTATCTATCTAATCATTTACAGTGTTTATTGTTTTGCCTACTCAACTCCTACTAATGAACTCTTAATTTGTTTATATTTTCCCTAAGTCCCTACTTATGGCTTAGTGATAATCCAACTATGTCTTTTAAATTTAAAAAGGGGGCTCTTACTTAATTAAAGGATGTTGGCAGCTTTGTGTTTTCAGCATAGTAATCTCTACAATTGAAGGTTGTAAGACAAACAGACCCATCATAAAGGAACGCTTTGGGGAACATCCATGAATCTGAAGGGTTCAACTTGTGGACATTTCATTTGTATGAACTGGAAAAGGTATATTTTTGCCTAGTGTAACAAAATTTGTTATTTGTGATCTGAAATTCCGTGAATGTTTCAAGATTAGAGGACTGGATTTCAGCTGTGATGGGGACTGCTGTGGTTCTTGTGTAGCCAGTAAATGATTTAGAATTTGGGCAGTGTGCCTCTGACCTGGGTAGGTTTGTCTAAATTAAGAATACAGGGTAATGTTTTGAGTATCTTCAGTCTGATGCTTTATATCACATTTCATCTGAAGTCTCAAATTGACACACATTAACCTATACATCTTCAGACCTTTTCAAAATTGTACTTGATATGAGCTTGATACTGAACTACCTTATTGCAGTTCAGAAGCTGGCAAGTGTAATGAGTGTTTCCATGGAAACCTTAATGTAGTATTCCCTTGCTTTCATTTAAATTTCGATTTTAATATTACATTAACATTTTTGCATTTTGTGGGTAGACATTTGAATTAATATCAAAGTACCCACTCTAATATAAATAAAATATAAGAAATAAAAATGTGATTTTTCTTCTGAGGAGCAAATGAACATGTAATTCAGGATGATGTAGAAATAACAATACTTGAGTTTTACGTTACTGGGTTCCATTCATTTATTTCAGAAATTCTTAAGGGATCCCTGTGAAAGATGAAGGAGTGTTTGTGGATGGCTCTTTAGTCTGTGTGTTTAACATCTACACTACAATTCCTAATTCCTGGAGCCTTACTGGATGGTCATCAGGTCACCACTGTGCCCTGATTTATTCTTCTCCATTCTTCTGACTAGATGACCTCTAAAGTCTCCTTTCCTCTGTAAGTCCTTATTAGTGTCACTTATGGGTGATACAGTTTATCTTACTTAAAACAAAAGTTATACTATCTAGTAAGGCTTATCTATTTGAATCCATTGTACAAAAATCTAACATACCACAGATAAATTATAGTATACACAGTATTCCTGATAAGGTTAGAAATACAGTATTGAAAATCAAAGTGAGTAAGGTTAAGAGAGGAGGCTCAATGGGTAAAGTGCTTGCCATGCAAGCAGAGGACCTGAGTTTGGTGCCCAGCACCCACTTAAAAGCTGGGCACAGTGACACCCCCTCTGTATCCCCAGCTGTGGAAGTAAAGGGAGACAGGTAGATCCTGAGGGCTTGCTGGCCAGCCAGTCTAGCCAAAATGCTGAGCTCAGGTTTAGTGAGAGACTTTGTCTTGAAAGTAAAGTGGAGGGACTAGAGAGATGGCTCAATAGTGGTCCTTACAGAGGACCGGGGTCAACTGCTAGGATACATATGGCAGCTCACAACCATCTATAATCCCAGTTCCAGAGGTCCAGTGCCATCCAGACAAATATGCAGACAAAACATTCATACACATAAATTTAATTAATTTATTGATTGATTATTGAATAAAAAATAAAGGAGAAAATAATGTAGGAAGATGCCCAGTGTTTCCTGTGGCTAACTGTAAAATATAAAAGAAATGACAAATGTAACCCAGCCCAGAGTGTGTGTATGTTTGTGTGTGTGTGTGTGTGTGTGTGTGTGTGTGTGTGTGTGTGCGAAATGTGATAAGGTAAATGCCCTGATTAAGTGAATGCCTCAATTTTGATTAGCTAAAATGTTACCATGGAAGTCAAGCCTGGGAGTGTGTGAATGGAGGTGCTAAGGCCAAATGCCTGAGCTGAAAGAGACTTAAAAAACTCAGGTAGTGGTGGCGCACACCTTTAATCCCAGCACTTGGGAGGCAGAGGCAGGCGGATTTCTGAGTTCGAGGCCAGCCTGGTCTACAGAGTGAGTTCCAGAACAGCCAGGGCTATACAGAGAAACCTTGTCTCAAAAAACCAAACCAAACCAAAACAAAACAAAAAAAACGGTCTGGCCACTGCAACTTGCCCAGATCCCAGGGCCCAATGGAGATTCTTCGGGTGGAGACCAGCTCATTCCTGGAGCCAGTCCACCAATTCCAGACAACCCAACTCTGGACCAAGGCTCCAGTGGAGAAGCAGAGCACAGCAGGAAATGCCTGCACAGCCTTTGGAGTCAGGTTACAACATATGCTGGACCAGAGGTGAGTGAAGACTGTGAATGAATGCAATCCCATTTCACTTTCTATTTGTTTTATGAATAAATACTAGTATAACCTGATCCTCTAAGTCACTGGCACCCTCTTTCTCTCACTCTCGGCTCTATCCCTAAACCTGACTCGAGACACACACACACTTGCATATGCCCTAAAAATAAGTTCAAAATAAAATGTTAAGTAAATGTTTTTGTAAAAAAAAAGAAAAAAGAAAGGAAAAAAAAAAGAAAAGAAAATCTAAATATAGATTGTAGTGGTTTGAAAAGAAATGGCCCCCATAGGCTCATAGATTTGCATGCTTAGTTATCAGAGAGTGGCACTTCTTGAAAAGGATTAGGAGGTATGGTCTTGTTGGAGTAGCTGTGGCCTCGTTGGAGTAGCTGTGTCATTGGAGGGTGGGCTTTGAGGTTCAATAGCCTAAGCTAGGCCCAATATAATTCTCTCCCTGCTGCCTGCAGATCCAGATGTAGAACCCTCAGCTACTTTTTCAGCACCATGTTTGCCTGCCTGCTCCTCATCGTGACAATGATAAACTAAACTTCTAAAACTGTAAGCAAGCCTCAGTTAAATGTTTCCCTTTGTAAGAGTTGTTGTGGTCATGGTGTCTCTTCACAGCAATAGAACACTGACTAAGACTCATGAATACAATTTGTAGGCAAGGGAAGGAGGGTATGATTGGAATGAACACTTGGGTATCAGCAGTGTACAGTTCTTGAATTGGACACTGGTGGGCGCCCAAGATTCCAGCATGTGGGAGGCTAAGGTAGGAGGACTGCCTTGAGTTAGAGGACGGCTAACAAGGTCTGATACCAAGACCTTTGATTCTTGCTGATGCACTACAATGAGTATCATTTAATCCCATGTGTAAAGCAGAAACCAAGATCTTGAGGTTTCTTATTACTCCCTGTCTTAGGGTTTCCACTGTTGTGAACAGACACCATGACCAAGGCAACTCTTATAAAGGACAAGATTTAATTGGGACTGGCTTACAGGTGCAGAGCAGTCCATTAGCATCATGGCATGGCTCTGGAGGAGCTGAGAGTTCCACATCTTGCTCCAAAGGCAGACAGAAGACTGCCTTCCATACACCTAGGAAGAAGCTCTCTCAAAGCCCACCCCAACAATGACATACTTCCTCCAACAAGACCACACCTCCTAATAGGGCTGCTTCCCGGGACAAGCACATTCCAACCACCACACCCCACTCTCCCTAAAAGAAATTTGGAAAATTATACATCCACTCAAACCTCTGACTTTTTCAAATTTTTCATTATTAGTTTAATCTATGCCAAGTTATTTAATTCCTGGCATATTAGCATATTTGTTATTGTATGAATGTATCTCTGTGCATCTGGAAGCTAGAAGGCACCATTGTCCTCCTCTACACTCACCTCTTGCTTTGAGCAAAGTCTCTCTCTCCCTGAATCTGGGGCTTGCATTTTCTGTGCCAGGCTGGGAGCCATGCCTAGCAACCCTCCTGTCTCGCCTCTCTTTGGAGCTGTAGTTATAGGTGTGGGGGAAACCAGGCTTGTGATGTGGGTGCTAGGACCCACACTCCAGGTCTAGTGGTTATAAAGCAAGCACTGTTAACTATGGAGCCATCCCTCCAGCCCCATACATCATTTTAAAATAAAATATTTATGAAATATACCCTGCAATACCTACCTTCCACAAGTGGAAAAGATGGGTGATTGCCACAGGCTGGAGGAGGGGCCAATAAGGATCTGTTTGATGGGTGTGTATTTCCAGCTTTACAAGATGAAAAGATTCTTAAGTTGTCTGTGCAACTTACCACATTTAATATGATTAACACAGTAAACACACATGTATATTGCCACATTAAAAAATCCAAAGTAAATTCTGAAAGTAAAACTTGCATTTAACAGTCAGAATTTTGTATTAGTTGTAGTTTTTATTTCTTTTCCTCCCCAGGATATTTTAACCTAATCTACTATACTACTTCTTTGATCATATTTTATTGGCTTTTGCCAAATCACATATTTGTAACAAATGTGTACATATAAGTTTAAATTTGAGACAGTGTTCCCCTGTGACCTCACAGCACCGAGTATTTAATAATTAATTTTACAAGCTCTGAGGTTGAGTGGGGGATGTAGCTCAGTTGGTAGGGCATCTGCCTAGCATGCATGAAGCCCTGGGTTCTAGTCTTATGTACACATGTGTTACACTCCTGTAATCACAGCACACTGGATATAGGACACAGGGACATCAGAAGTTCAGTGTCATCCTGGGCTCCATCACAAGTTCAGGTTCAGCTTAGAATCCATTTGAGACCCTATCTGAAATACAGAAACATTATGATTACATCACTACTGTTGAAGCAACCTAAATATTTAGGTTGTTCATGAAACTAGATGTGATGGTTTTGATTGCTGACTTGGTAAAATTTGGAATCCTTGAATTTGGAAGAATTTAGAATAACCTCAGAGCTATACCTTAGATGTCTCTATCAGGATGTTTCCAGAGAGTTTTAACTGAAAGGTGTGAACTCCCCCCAGATATGGGCAGCACATGGACTGATGTGCCAGACTAAATTGAAGAAGAAAAAAAAAACAAAAACAAAAAGAGGGAGACTCCTGGCTACAGGAGCATCCATTTCTCCCCAGCCCCTGACTGACACTCTTCATGAAGGACTATTCCTTCAAACCATAAGTCCAAATAAACCTTTCTTCCCTTGTGTTGATTTTTGTTGGTATCTGGTCACAGAGGTGAGAAAGTAACTCCTACACATTGAACCAAGAAATGAGTTGTGACTGCCTGACTGTGGCCTCTGAGCTAGTCTTTAGGGGCATTTTGACAGATTCTTGCCAAGGGCTAGGAAATAGAGTACCATCAGTCTAGATTAACAGGCTGTTCCAAGAGAAATGCAGCCGCAGCGGTGAATTCCCAGCTCAGGAGGCCACAGAGGAGACCGTGAGCTCACCCCCACACACCCCACCCCCGGGAACTAGACTAGGCCACAGGTGTTGCATTCTGCCAGAGCGTGAGTAATTGAGTAAGGCAATATTCAAAGGTGAGGGATTAATTTGTTTGGTGAGGAAATCCCAAGACATCACAGTACAGAGGCTATGGTGTGGTCCCTGCTTGAGCTTTCCAGGTCTACAGAGAGCAGCAGGTGGAGCAGAAAGAAGAGGGAAGCCGGCAGTGTGGCAGGAAAGGAGAGAAAACTTGGCGTGGTAGACAGGGCAGAGGCAGGCCAAGCACTGGGACCATAGGAAAGACCACCATCCATGACCTCACTTATAAATCTGCACATTCATCCAAATGGAGCCGAGATCCAGCTCACATGCCACTGAAGGTGTTCCGTGCTTGAAAGCGACTGCTTCTGGCTGTGTCCCCAGCCTCAGCCACCAAAGCATACCAAGGCCTTTCCAGCCATGGTGGGTGGGAGTTAGAACACATCTGAAGCCCCAGACGTGGCAGCCTCATCCACACGGTGCTGGGTTTGCAGGTTATGGAGTCATAGAGGTTTGCACCAAGCTTCTAGAAAGCCTTTGAGGGGGTTGTACCTAGTTGAGGCTCATGAGAGCTGTCTCCCTTCTTTCTTGCACCCCCACTTCCTACCTCACACATGGCTCACGTGGAAGTGTCTTGTGTTATTTTCCTGGATGACAAGGGTCAGGACAACTCATATGTAAACATTTCTTCATACAACTATGTTTAACTCCTTAGATTAAATTCCCAGAACTGTTACTGCTACTTAAGCTCATTTTAGCCAGGCACAGTGTCACGTGCCTGTAATCCCAATACTTAGGAGGGGAGATAAAGAGTGGACTGCAGATCCCAGTCTAGACGGGGCTACACATGACACCCTGTCTTAAGTGAACAAACCAAGACCATTTTTTCCTACTTGTAAATAATCGTGTATTATATTCTGCTAATACATGTTAACTGCAGGCATTTTACAGAACAAAGAAAAATGTAAATGATATTAACTCTATTGTTATATCTTCTTTCAGGTTTTCTTAAGTATTATAATGATTTAGACCATTTGGGGAGTGTTGGAGAGAACAAACTTGCCCTCAGCACCCACACTCAGCCCTCAGCACCCACACTCAGCCCTCAGCACCCACACTCAGCCCTCAGCACCCACACTCAGCCCTCAGAACCCACACTCAGCCCTCAGAACCCACACTCAGCCCTCGGCACCCACACTGGCAGCTCACAACTGCCTGGTACTCCAGCTCTAGAGGTTTTGATGCCTCTGCCCTCCACACATGCACACCAATCCACACACAGCCACATAATTAAAAATAACTCTGTTAGACTCATTAAAAACAATTGTTTCACTGGCTATTTCCAGAACTTCTCATAAGAGAACAAAAGAATAGGTCAATCCAGTCCTGTCATATTCTGACAGGACATTAGCTGTTTGGTGTAGGAATGCTCCCTTCTCTGTGCTAACTTACTTAATGTTGCAGAGAGCTTTGTACTAGCCTGGAATTATATCAGTGTTAAATATGAAGACAGACTGAAAGTACTTACACACGGACGCACACACACACACACCACATATGATAATAAATAATGTCCAAAATATATCAGGTTTTTGGTAGCTTGAAAGAAAAATGCCCCCCATAAACTTGTAGAGAGTGGCACTATTAGGAGGTGTGAGCTTGTTGGAGTGACTGTGGCCTTATGGAGGAGGTGTGTCACTTGGGGTGGGCTCTGAGGTCTCAGATGCTCAAGCCAGTCCCAGTGTCTAGTTCTTCCCTTCCTGCTGCCTGCAGGTCAGGATGTAGAACTCTCAGCTCCTTCTCCAGCACCATGTCTGCCTGCATGCTGCCATGCTTCCCACCATGATGATGATGGACTGAACCTCTGTACCTGTAAGGCAGCCCCAATTAAATGTTGTCCTTTATAAGAGTTGCCTTGGTCATGGTGTCTCTTCACAGCAGTAAAACCCTGACTAAGACAAAGCTGCTTGTGTGGCTGAGTTGGTAGAATTCATACTTAGCTTGCCCTAGGCCCTGAATTCAGTCTCCAGCACAGCATAAAGCAAGTACAGCAGCACACACCTGCAGCCCCACACTCCAGAGGTGGAAGCAAGGAGAGTAAAAGTCAGGCCAACCTGGGCTATGTGAATCCCTGTTGTAAGAAAAGCATAAAAAAATAAAAAATAAATGAAATGCCTCAATCTGTCACATCTTATAATTTAGCATGCATTTTTCTACCTAAATGGAGTCATTTTGAGAAAAATATCTGACATCAGTCCTTCATCTATTTGCAGTCATTCTCTTAAGGGTGATTTCCAGTCAAACCTGTATACAGTCCTTAGACCCAACTGGCATGTTCCTTTCTCCAAAGAGCTGTTGCTGGCTTCCTCCAACTTAAGCCTGATCCAGTCATCTTACCTGTGTCCCCATGTGAGCACTTGGATTTGCATGCAGATTTTCTTATATTAAATGTTGGGCCTACAAGGTGGTTTAACAGCCAAGCCTGACCCTGAGGACCCAACTCCGTCACTCTGACAACCATACATGGATGGTAAGTTACACACCTACACACACACACACACACACACACACACAATTATAATATAAAAAAACCTTAAGATATGTTCACAGTTGGAGAGTTGGCTTAGTGGCTAATATAATAGCACTTGCTCTGTTCTCAAAACCACAGATGGTCTGTAGCTGTCTGTAACTCCAGTTCTAGGGATCTAAAACTCTCTTCTGGCCTCTGGGCACTGCATTCATCTGATGACAGGCATGCATTCAGACAAAACACCCATACACATAAAACTGAAAATAATAATTAGCTGGGCATGGTGACACGTGCTTTTAATCCCAGCATTCATGAGGTTGAGGAAGCCAGATACATACTAGTTTGAGAGCAGCCATGGTATAGACCAGTTCCAGGACAGCCAAGGCTTCGTAGTGAGGCCCTATCTCAAATAAATAAATAAATAAATAAATAAATAAATAAATAAATAAATAAATAGGAAAAAAACCCACAAAATTACTCTTTTACCCTTACTTTGACTTTTTGCTTCCAAATCAGGTTGCTGCCAAGCAGGAGCAAAGCATGCTACAGTTACAACTATGCTGAAACTGGCTAGTCCAAATCTCTGCTTCTTCATGTCTCCTCTTTCACTAGTGGATATTTATTCTGTTGGCAATCTAGAAAAGGATGGGTCAGAGGGTTTTGCTTGATAGTTTTAGATAATCCGTCTGCCAGCAGCATTTATTAGGCCCTCCCTCTGTGGGAAGAGCATACCCCAGAGGGCACAATGAATGGGACAATATGGGGAGTGCCAGCACACTTCCATGTCATTTTCAACCAGCATTCCTCCTGGCCAAAGCTGTGAGGGAAGGTCCCAGGGGTGAGGCAATGAAGCTAACTCACTAGCATCTCCCCAGGGAAGCAGAGAGAGTCCCCATGCCTTGATCAGCTTACCATCCAAGCGTGGTGGCTAGTGCCTGAGTAGGACAGTGACAGATCTAGACCTTCAGACCTAAATCCAAGATACCCGGAACTCACAAGAAAACATTTCTTTAAGTGAATGACCATCAGAGCTACCTTGAGGAAGGCTATCTCCCTCAGGACTGACAGTGATTCTATGATTTTATTTAACTTACTTTATTGAGCTGTTCAAGGCTGAAATCCTAGCACATGTGAGGTAGAGGCACGAGGACCTGATACTCAGGGTCATCCTTGGGTACATAGCAAGTCTGAGGCCAGCTTCAGCTATCTGAGGCAGTACTCAATAACAAAACAACCAAAACAAACAAACAAAAAAAAAATGGCCTAGCTCAAATCCTTCATGTCCTTTGAGGCCCCTCTGATCCTCCTTGGCCAGGACTAACATCTGCAAACTTACAGTATCCTCCATTTGAGACTTGTGTACTATCTTGGCTAATCTCCCAGTTAGTTCCCAGAGAACTAGTTTCAATCCTATACTTTTATAGCTTCCACCAAGTTTGTTGCTTTGTCACACAGGAGGCGCTCAGGAATCAATGACTGTTGGCTGGAAAGTTAGGAGCAGCTCCTTCCCTAGCCAGTGTAGGTAGAAACCAACTGTAGTATGAGTGGGGGGTGGTCAGTTTCTGGCCAGCCACATTGTTCACTTGTCTTGAGGTCACCAGTGGGTCCTCTGAGCAGCGGTTTTCAGCCGTCCACACCCATGAGTGTCGTTTTCCCTGTGCTCAACTTTGTGCTCAACTTTGTAGCTGCATTTGTTTAGCAGAGCGTTTCTGGAACTATTCCTAAATGTTCAATGTGCCACTTAAATTGGACTCATCTAATGAAGAGCAGGGTGTGGGGAGAGAAAGAACAAGCCTGGTTTCATATGAGAACATGCATTTCACATTTGGGTGAGTGAGAGGCTTATTAAAGCAACATGTCCTATTCTTCATGCTAAAATCTAATAAGGACTATTAAATTAAAGTATTAGGGGCCAGGGCTATGACTCAGTGCTGGAGCACTTGCCTGGTGTGCTGGGGGGCCCTGGGTTCCATCCTCAGCATTCAGGGGAAGCTGGCATAGTGGGGCATGGTGGGCGGCACACCACGTAACTTCAGCACTGAAGGACAACTCCAACACAATGTCTGGGACCATTTCTTCTCTCCAGGCTAGCCTGTCTCCCAGTCATAGAAACTAAGGATAAAACAGACATCTTCATATATATAACACGTGTCTTGGAACCTGTCTCAGAAGAATATACTAAATAGCCCTGACTGAATAGTTAAGAGTTGCTATGAACTAACACAGACCACAAGGGATTGCCTTTTTGTACGTGACCATGAATCCTGATCCAAGTACTTTGTAGGACAAAGTACTCAAAGTACCACTTGGGCACTTGGAATTCAGGTCTTGATGTATTTGCAACAGTAGTCCTAAGCTCAGTGGTAGATGAGCACACGGCTTAGGTTCACATCCAGGACCTGGGACTCTGCCTTTCTATCAGGCTCCTGGATGGTGCTCTGGAATTAGTCTGATGGCTCCTAAAGATTCTACAGGGAATGTGGTGCCCCAATCTCTGAGACTGCTGCTCTATGATCTATTCTAGTTGCCTCTTTATTTCTGTGCTAGTCCACAGGGCTGCTATGCCTTCTCCTGCTGATGGAGCCCTGTTATTCTACTGCACAAAAATAGGATTATTCTACCACACAAAATAGGACTCAGCCACCTTCTTTTAGAATAATGAGGTATTATAATGGACAAGCAAATCACCATTAGAAAGGGATTCTTAAGTTCTCTGCAGAAACAAATTCACCTCATTTGAGATGAGTCAAACTAGGAAGAGTCAAGAACAATACTGCTCTTGCAGAGGACCCAAGTTTGGCTCCTAGTACTCATGTGGGAAGACTCATCATGGGATTGCTACCCGTAACTCCAGTTCCAGGGGCTCCAATGCCCTCTTTTGACCTTTGCCAGCACCTGTACACATGCATATACACCGCACATGCACATCCAGAATTAAAAATAAAAAAACTAGTCAAGCCAGTAAGTGTTGGTTTTTAACCGTCACCTCACAGGCCTGGATTCACAGATTTCACTGCGTTTCTGCATCAAGAAGCATTCTCCTTTCTGAAGATTGCAAATGTGAGGATAATTCAGATCCTACATGTGAGAGCTAAACCTAAACACACAGTTATGGAGAACATACGGCCACATGAAGTAGACAGTGTTCTCTCAGATGTTGAAAACCCACATCATAAGGCTGGGTAGGGTGGCACGCACCTTTAATCACAGCATTCTGGAGGCAGAAACAGGCAGATCTCTGAGCTTGAGGCAAGCCCGCTCTGCATAGTTAGTTCCAAGCCAACACGCACTACATGGTAAGACCCTGTTTCAATCAAGAAAGCACAAATTGACCTCAGGAAAGGGCTAGAGTGTGTAGGCTAGAAAGACCAGCACAGGGGCCTCTGTGTGCACTGTGGAGAAGCCCTCATCCCTGCTGGGTAAGGACTGCAATATGACACACAGGCACCCGGAAGCAACCCTTCACCCATTGGGAAGCCTAGTGAACTCATTGGTTGCCCAGAATGAATTTTTGGAAGGTATGGGAGACCTGGGAAGGAATTTTTGTAACACTTGTTTTCAGTTAAACATAGAGGAGTCCTGGAGCTGGCGAGATGGCTCAATGGGTAAGAGCACTGACTGCTCTTCTGAAGGTCTTGAGTTCGGATCCCAGCAACCACATGGTGGCTCACAACCACCTGTAATGAGATCTGACGCCCTCTTCTGGTGTGTCTGAAGACAGCTACAGTGAATTACGCCCGGAGCCAGCGGGGCAGCAAACAGAGGTCCTGAGTTCAATTCCCAGCAGCCACATGATGGCTCATGGCCATCTGTACAGCTACTGTGTACTCAAACACATAATAAGTAAAATAAATCTTAAAAAAAAAAAAAACATAGAGGAGTCCTGTGCCAGGATTTAAATTGAGTTTTGAAGTTGCCCTCTAAGTAGGAATAATGAAGTCCTCTAAGCATGTCCAGCACTTCCCTCTCCCCTCTCCCTCATCTCTGCTGGGTGAAGACTGCAGTATGACACACAGGCTCCTGGAAGCAACCCTTCACCCATTGGGAAGCCTAGTGAACTCATTGGTTGCCCAGAATTTCTCTCTCTCTCTCTCTCTCTCTCTCTCTCTCTCTCTCTCTCTCTCTCTCTCTCTCTCTCTCTCTCTCTCTCTCTCTCTCTCTCTCTCTCTCTCCCTGTGTGTGTGTTTGTTCCTGTGGTGAGTGGTGGAGGCAGGAGCTCAGGTCAGTCTCCCTCAGCAGCCATTCACCTTGTTTGTTTAGTTTTGGAAATTTGTTTGTTTGTGTGTTTTCCCTAAGAGAAAAACAGAGTCTCTCCCATGGGCTTACTATTTAGGCTAGAGATCCATCCTCTATCTCTGTCTCCAATGCTGGAATTATAATCACACACTACTATGCCCAGCCTTTTAATAAGACTTCTAGGATCTGAATTCAAGTCCTCTACATCCTTGGCCCCAACCAATTTCTTAGACAAGGTATTACACTGTAGTCCAAGCTGGCCTGACACTTACTACGTAGCCCAGTCTTGCCTCAAATTTGTGGTGATCATCCTGCCTCAGCCTCTCAAGGATCTGTGTATGTGTGTACATGGTGTGTATGTGTGGACATGTATATAAATGGTGTATGTACATGTGTACACATGGTGAGGGAGAAAGAGAAGCATGTGTACGTGGTGTGTACATGTGCATTACTGTGTGACTGTGGCACCATACATGCCATAGCACTTGTGTGCAGGTCCAAGGACAGCCTTCTTGTTTGAGACAGGTTGTTTTCAAGCTGGCCCTGGGTCTTCTGAGGATCGTCCTTCTCCTGACTCCCATCTCCCCATAGCAGCACTGGGACTGCAGACGCTCTTGCCCCCAGATTTTCTGTGGGCCCTGGAAATTAGAACTCAGGTTCCACACTTGCACAGCAAGTGCCTTTATTCACCGAGCTGTGGCCCCGCTGGCCCCTCTTGTAATATTGTTTACCATCAGTACTTCAGTCTGGTGTCACTTGTCCTCACAGGGTGGGTTGAACATTTTCAAATCTAGAATCCTGTTCACTGCAAAAGAAGCCATGGCTTTTGGTTGTTGTTTGAATTTTTGTATGTGCATGAGTACCTGCATGTGTGTCTATGCATGTATGTGCCATGTTTGTGCCTGCTGAGTGTTCTACCTGCATATGTGTCTATACATGTATGTGCCGTGTGTGCCATGTTTGTGCCTGCTGGGAGAAGAGGTGATAGATTCCCTGGACCTGGAGTTGAGGATGGCCGTGAGTGAGCCAGAGTGTGGACGCTTGCAATGGAGCTTTGACCTTCTGCCCCAGCAACAAGTGCTCTTAACCAACCTGAAACCGTGGCTTTTAGGAAGATTCCATGTTCATTAGATAAAACTACAAGACGAGATAAGGACACTGGAATCAGTGCTAAGCAAAAAAATGATTGGGGAGTGTGTTCCACCAAGGAAAGTGAAAAAATAACCAAGGAGCTGTGCCCTACCAAGGAGAGTGACAGCTTGGGAGCCATTAGGAGTCACCTGTCCCTTCAACCCCCTGAGTTACCCTGCCTCACTGCCAGAGCTCTGAGATGCAGGGGGCTTCCTGTAAAGTGACTTACATGGGTTCTGAACTCTGAGGTTCTGGGTGTTTAGAATTCACCCACATTAACTGTGTAAAACTGAAGCATAAGAGCGGACATAGTAAGGCTAACTGAGTCCTAAACAGGAAACTTCCCGTGCAGCTTAGCTTTCCTCTACTTTACACAAGCCTAGAAACTCCTGGGGAGGGAAAGGCTGACAGAGAACTCACCTCTGATTGGGGGGCTTGGTGGACCTGCTCTGTATGAGAAAAGTAGCTGAGCAAGCAGAGGGCAAGCCATGGTCTCTGCCTTCAGGTTCCTGCCTTGTCTTTCTGTCCTGGATAGTTGTCTGTCAGCTTGACACAAGCTGGGGTTGTCTGGGAAGCGAGGAACCTCAGTTGAGAAAATGTCTCTATCATATTGGCCCATGGATGTGTGTGTGGCATTTTCATGACTGGTGTGGAGGGCCCACCCACTGTGTATGGCCCCACCCCTGGGCTGGTAGTCTTGGTTTGTGTATGAAAGCAGACTGAGCAAGCCATGGAAGGCAAGTCAGTCTTCCTCTATGGCCTCTCCATCAGCTCCTGCCTTGACTTCCCTCCAGGATGGACTGTCAGGCCTGAGTCACTATTTATCGCCACAGTACAGACGAAGCTCTTCCAGGTACCAGACACCACTGTCGCTGTTCCCCCAGACCTGGGTTTCCAGCTGGGGAACTGAATGGCAGTACACCTGGTTTGCAGGAAATTCATGATGTTGGAAACAGATCAGAAGAGAAATGGAGGAAAAGGTAGGGTGAAAAGAATAGTGTTGGTTTCTAGATGTGGCCAGTAGCTTGAAGAAGCAACTGACAAGAGGAAAGCTTACTGTGACTCATGGTTAAAGGGGAGCCCATCCACCATGATGAGGAAGGCACAGAGCTGACACAGCATACCAATGGCAAAGCAGCAGCCCGTAAATCCCCTGGCCAGCGCTCTGCCCCATACACCTGTCCCTACCCGTGTGCTGGCCAGCACTCTGCGCTCTGCCCCATACACCTGTCCCTACCCGTGTGCTGGCCAGCGTGTGCTGGGGTTACTTCCATGCCTAGTTGCTTGGGTTTTGTATTGTTGTTGTTGTTGTTATCTGAGACAGGCTCTACCTTCTCAAAGTTCTAAAAGCACCCCCAACAGTGCCATGGGCTGGAAGCAGGCATGGATGACCTTTAATATTCAAACTAGAGCTAGAAGGAAGGGAGGAAGGGCCTGCGCCACCGGCAAGCTTCTCTCCTGGAGGCTCCCTGAGATTAGTCACCCAGTCTTGAGTCTTTTGCATCCACTTTTTTGCACATCCTCAGTCCAGTTCAGCCAGAAGGAAGAACGGTAGGAACTCACTTCCAAGCACCTTCCAGACACAGCCAGGGGACAGCCCTCCAGCAAGTCTAAGGAGGTCCCTGCGACACCTTCAGAGCATTACAAGTCTAAATTGGACAGTACTAACGGGGAAAATACACACTAGAACATTTTAACAAAAATTACATTTAATGAGGCTGGATGTGGTGGTGCACACCTGTAATTCTAGCATATAGGCTGGGACAGGAAAATCAAGAGTTCAAGGCCAGCCTGGGGTCCACAAGCCCCTGTCTCAGGAGGGGGAGGGTATGGTACTGTGGTGCCTTCTTTCTCCCTGCCACATTCCAGCACTCAGGAGCTGAGACAAAAGGATTACTGCAAATTTAAGGTAAGCTGAGCTATAGCAAGGCTCTAGAAAGGAACAGGATCTGGAGAGACAGCGCAGCAGTCAAGAGCGCTGGCTACTCTTCCTAGGACCTGGGTGCTTCCAGCACCCACATGACGGCTCACAACTGTCTGTAATTCCAGTCCTAGGGGATTGGAATGCCCTCTTTTGGCCTCTGCACAGACATATGTGTAGACAAAATATCAAAAATATACACATAAAATGTTAAATGAAGGGGGCTAAGGGAAGGCAGGTCGCTGTGTCATTGGGGGCAGAAACAGGCTGCTTTATTCAAACCATAATCAGGGTGATGAAAGGAGAGCCTTGAGAATGTTTCACAGTCTGGTTTCCAGCAAAGCTGGCAGGGTGGGTGCAGTTGGCATCATGCCCTATGTAGGAGCCTTGTTAACTGGTGCATGAATCCTCCACACACTCTCAGGAGGCAGCCTCACTGCCTGCCCAGGCTTTCCCTAATGGATTTCCATTTCTATCGATTGGGGACTTAGATGCTGGCTAGCAATTAGTCCTAATCAGGCAGCAGGATTTTCCTAGGGGGCTGCCAGGGAGCCTAATTGCTGGCAGCTGTGGGAAAGCCAGCGACCAGAGACAAGATGTTAACCCCCAGCTTCCCGGGCTCCACCTAGACTTGACCTAACAGAGTTCCTCCAAGTGTGTGAAGAAAGACATGCACCACCCTCCTTCCCTGAGATAGGGAACCCTTCACAAAAAACCAAAGCAAGATTAGAGAAAGTCACATGTCTGAGATTCTCAAAACTTCAAACAACTGCAGTAGTTACAGTGAGTTGTTATCTCATTTTCTAGGCTCTCTTCCTCCCATCTCCTCTGTGTGTTCTCGTGTACGTGTGCTTGTGTGTGTGTGTGTGTGTGTG
>NW_022196901.1:20444168-20458669 GCF_008632895.1 Mastomys coucha | reverse complement strand
CTGTTTCTACTTGTATGCTGGGGTTACAGGCACTTTCTTCTATGCCTAGATGTTTAGGTTTTATAATATTGTTGATGTTGAATTTTTGAGACATGGTTTCTCCATGTAACCCTGGCTGTCCTGGAACTTGCTTTGTAGACTAGGCTGGCCCAAGAACTCACAGCGATCCCCCTGCCTCTGCCTCCCAAGTTCTGGGATTATAGGTGTGTGCCACCACTGCCTGGCTAGGTTTTGGGTTTTGATTTGTTGTTTTGTTTGTTTATTTGAAACAAGATCTCTCACTGTGTCCCTGGCTGGCCTGAAACTCTCTATGTAGACCTTGAATTCGGAGATCACCCGCCACTGCCTCCACAGCACTGGATTAAAAGAGTTTGCCACCATACCCAGCCCCATGCCTGGCTTTTATATGAATGTTGGGCATTTGAACTCAGGTCCTCAATCTTACATACTAAGCAATTTACTCAGCCCTGTCTCCCTCCCCACCCCACCCCACCCTGCCTATGCCCCCAACCTCCCCTGGAACCAAAGAGTGAACCCAGAACCTTGTAAATAACAGACAGCCATTCCACCGCTGACCCCTCCAACCTATCTGTTGTAGTTTTTTTTGTTTTGTTGTTGTTTTAGTGAAACATCTAAACATTTTTTATGTGTCTCTGAAGGGTGTGAGTGTTTGTATGTGGGAACACAGGAAGACCTCAGTAACATCTACAGTTTTTCCTTAGTTGCTCTTTCGTGTCACTCCTGAGCTCAATGGCATACCTACTCTAGCCAGCTACCTTGCTCCTGGGATCATGGGTCTGTCTTCTGAGCCACCTATGGAGTCACAGGCAGGCTGCCATGCCAACCTGGCACTTCTGTGGGTTCTGGGGGTATGAAAACCAGTGGTTACACAGGCATGGCAAGCACTGCCCACTGAGCCTTACAGATCTCCAGCATATATGTTCTTGTTTATTTTATTTGGCATGTGTGAGGGGTGTGCATGCCACAGCACATGTGTGGTGTGTGTGGTGGAGAGGTATGTGCTTCTAGAGGTCAGAGAACAACTTAAGGGTCAGTCTCTTTCTACTGTGTGGTGTTTGGGAGTCAGTCCCAAGCTGTGAGGCAGCAGATGTCTCAGAACTGCCACACACACCTCTGCCTTGAAAGTGTCCACACAAATCCTAGACAATGCTATTTTACTTAGTTCTTTTAGTGCATATGGTTCAAGATATTTTTAAAAGTATAACCACAATGCCTGTACTACACTCATTTTTGGTTTTGTTGGTTTTAATCTGCGTGACAGGGTGCTTGCTCATAGTCAAGCTTCATTGTCTTCCTTTGTGTGTCCTCCATCTTCATATTTGAATAAGATGGGCTGTCACCACACTGAAGTACCTGAGGCTGGGCAACTTATTAAAAATACAGGTTTGTTTAGCTCTGCTCTTGGAGACTAACAGTGTTATACTGGCTGGTTTTGTGTGTCATCTTGACACAAGCTGGAGTTATCACAGAGAAAGGAAAAGCCTCCATGAGGTCCAGCTGTGGGGCATTTTCTCAATTAGTGATCAAGGGGGTAGGGCCCATTATAGGTGGTGCCATCCCTGGGCTGGAAGTCTTGGGTTCTATAAGAGAGCAGGCTGAGCAAGCCAGGGGAAGCAAGCCAGTAAGGAACATCTCTCCATGGCCTCTGCATCAGCTCCTGCTTCCTGACCTGCTTGAGTTCCAGTCCTGACTTCCTCTGGTAATCAACAGCAATATGGAAGTGTAAGCTGAATAAACCCTTTCCTCCCCAACTTGCTTCTTGGTCGTGATGTTTTCTTTGTGCAGGAATAGAAACCCTGACTAAGACAAATGCCATACACTAGCTTTGATAAGGGACTCCCAGCTGTGCCACCTCATGGGAGGTGACATTACAGGAAAGCACATACAAGAGGAAGTGATCCTATGGCCAGACAGAAAGCCACAGTAAAGAAGGGACAGGGCCAGTCTCGCTCTTCCTAGGACAACTCTCATAAGAGCTAGTAATCCATTCGTAAATTACAGGTTGCAAGGGAACTACTTAACCATGTCCAGTGACAACATCCCAACAACCTGGAAGCATCCCCCTGGGCCCCACCTATTAAAAGGTCCCACCCTCTCCCAGTTTCCCACACTGAGGACCAAGCTCCCCAAACTTGAGCTCTTCAGGGACAAAATGAAATCACAGCCTCTTCCTCTCCTAAGGCTCATGCTCAACTCACCGAACAGGACGCGTTCCTCGGTCACCAAGTCCCAAATCCTCCCACGTCATTCAAAATCCAAGTCCAGGCCAGGCAGTGGTGGCACACGTCTTTAATCCCAGCACTCGGGAGGCAGAGGCAGGCGGATTTCTGAGTTTGAGGCCAGCCTGGTCTACAGAGTGAGTTCCTGGACAGCCAGGGCTACACAGAGAAATCCTGTCTCGGAAAAACAAAAAAACAAAACAAAACAACAACAACAACAACAAAAAAACCACAAAAAACAAAATCCAAGTCCAAAGTGTCCTCTGAGCATTAAGACAGGTTCTTCCCAGCTGAGACTCTTCTTCCACAGTGCAGTGCTGGGACCGGGATAGGGCAGCATTCCTGTGGCAAAGAGAAAAGGAAACCAGGCAGAAGTAAGACTAAAACCCAGCAGGACACTGGGTCTACAGAGTGAGTTCCAGGACAGCCAGGGCTACACAGAGAAACCCTGTCTCAAAAAAATACAAAAAAAGAAAAAAAAAGATTTCATTTATTTATTTGATATATATCATGAGTATACTGTAGCTGTCTTCAGACACACCAGAAGAGGGCGTCAGATCCCATTACAGATGGTTGTGAGTCACCATGTGGTTGCTGCAACTTGAACTCAGGACCTCTGGAAGAGCAGTCAGTGCTCTTAACCTCTGAGCTATCTCTACATCCCCACCAACTGGAAATCTTAAAAGACTCCAGCCCTATATTCTCTGAAGCAGTGGATAGGTATGATGCCTTGTGAAGCCTGACTCCTGCAGCTGTGGGTCCTCATCCCAATGTTCACCCCTCTCCCTCTCCCTCTCCCTCTCCCTCTCCCTCTCCCTCTCCCTCTCCCTCTCCCTCTCCCTCTCCCTCTCTCTCTCTCTCTTCTCTGTCTCGGCTCCTCACAGGCTCCAATACCAGTAAGATGTCCTCTTAAAACCATGGTGGACACTGGGCAGTGGTGGCGCACACCTTTAATCCCAGCACTTGGGAGGCAGAGGCAGGTGGATTTCTGAGTTCTAGGCCAACCTGGTCTACAGAGTGAGTTCCAGGACAGCCAGGGCAACACAGAGAAACCCTGTCTCAAAAAACCAAAAACAAAAAAACAAAAAAACATGGTGGGAGCCATCGTAGCCTTGAGCTCTTTCCTGTGATCTGTGCTCCCTTGCAAGACCTGACTCCTGCAGACACCACTGTGGGTTGGAAAACTGCATCAAAGAACAAGGAGCTCCAGTCCAAGATGGGTTTAAGTAATGAGCCTGTGCTGGGTGCAGAGGGGCCTTCCCACAGACAGGGTGGGGAGGACACCCACTTCAGGTTTGCAGGCACAGTTAGAGTGGCAACCCCACTCCTTGCCATGAATTTTCTCTCATAGTTAATTTGCTGTCACTAATAAAATAGTGGTGCTGGATGGGTTCATTATTAAAGAGAGAGATTTGCTTAGGCTTATGGTTCTATTCTAAGGTTCAGAGCTCACAATTGATAGTCTTGTGGCTAACAATACCAGAGTAACCCAGGGCATTAGAGGTTGTGTGTATGAATGTGTATGTATGACAAGTATGTGTATGTTGTATGCGCACACATATTTGTGCAAATGTATGCATGTGTGTGTGTTTGTATGTGTGCCCTCTGGTCTGTTTTCTATAAAGTCATTGGGATTCATTCATGGAAGTCCCTATCTGATAACTTTAATCCAGCCACCTCCCTTGAGCCCATCTTCCCAGTGGCCTTCATTGGCTTCCACCAACCGTCTTGGAGGCAGTAAACAAAAAGCCACATCAAGGAATAGGCCCGAAGCTCCTCTCAAGAGCGGGGTTTGAGGCTCTGCTCTGGAAAATACTTTGTACGTGGTGCTGTGAGCTGCTTTGGGCTCTTTAGAGACACAAAATGTCTCAGAGCCTGACTTAGTGATGTTAGCAGTGATCCTGTGTGTCTGCGTAAGGTTCCCTCTAGCATTACACCACAGGGCTTAAGCAGATACCCACAGTCACAGCAAGAGTGGTAGCTCTGCTTGGAGCTGTGCTAGTGGAAGACTCTCACAAGCCTTAGCTTACCAGGGACCCCCCCGAGTGAACAACTCAGAGCCAGGGATTGATGCAAAAGCAAGAACTTATTATTCCAGCATGCTAGGGTTGTCATCCTGCACCCTAAGGAAAGCTGTCGACCCTTGCAACCCGTTTGGCGAGTTTTTATACAGTTTTCAGAGCAGCAGCCATTAGGCACAATGTGATTGGCAGAGCAGTGTGACTTTTAAACTGATTGGTCTGTAGGGAATGAGGTGGCAAGGACCTCCGTTGTCTATCGGTGGCCAAAGATCGTCCGCCTGCTTTAGGCCTTCCTCACCTGCAGTGGCCACTAATCAGCTCCTGACCCCCTGGTCTGAGGAATGTAATCATCCTCTCCCTTCTGGAGGGGAGGGAGTGCTCCATGACCTTTCTCTTCCAGGAGATCTGGTGGGATTTCCCAAAGGTCCTGAACTGCCTTCCTCAGTGTCTAATACTGGTGCACTGGCTATGATTCTCCTGTAAATAATTGTCTACACTTTATGTTTGGAAAAGCAAAATAAATGCCCCCTCCTTTCTGTTCTGTTAGATCAATGGAGTGATCCCCTAAGAACCTCTGCACATAGCCGTGATTACTGGACATGGTACAGGCAATCCCAGCACTCAGGAAACTGAGACAGGAGGATCACAGGTTGGAGGCCAGCAGTATCTACATAAAGCATTGTAGGCCAACCTCAGCTATACAGTAGGAACCTGTTCCCACCCGCCCCCTTCCCCCCAAAAAAAGAAATCAAACAAGCCGGGTGCTGAACACTTTTAATCCTAGCACTGAGGAGACACAAGCAAATGGAGCTCTGAGTTTTAGGCCAGCCTGATCTACAAAGTGAGTTTCAGGAAAACCTGGCCCACATACATAGTGAGACCCTGTTTAGCAGAAAGCAAAACAACCAACCAAACAAGTGTCCATAGCCCCATGCTGACCCTGTGGGCTTGTGTCTAGAATGAGTGTCTCTAGCTGAGCTGCTTCTCTGAAGCTGAACAGTTGTGGCTGGAGAGGTCCTGCACCTTCAGTATTGACCTCACCCCTACCCTGCCTTCCCTTTTGACCCACCCTAGTACCCTTTGAAGATTTGGAGCCTGGGCAATAGTTTTCTAAAGAGCCTTGTTCACTTTGCCCTGCTAGGATGACAGCAATTCCCTGGTGCTATAACACAATTCTCAGTCCCACAGGAGCTTAAAGAGACCGTGCATCTGTGCTACATTCAAGTGGGAATCAGCATCCCACAAGGGGGGACTGTCCCTCAGTTGATTCGGGTTGTTGTTCTCAGATCCCCCTCCCCCCAACACAGACACCAGGTTACCAGAATCTGGGATCTCAAGTCCTTCACACAGATACTGAGTGTCTGTAAATCACTCATGTGTGTCTTCCTGTATATGTAAATGTATTATGTTCCTTTATTTATGGGGTGGGGATTGGTTACATGGTATATGTGGACAGCTTTTAGGAGTTACTTCTCTCCTTCCTCCATGTGGGACCTAGGGATTGAACTCAGGATGCCAGGCTTGGTGGCAAGCACCTTTACTTACTGAGCCATCTTACCAGCCCTGCTCCTATATACTTTAAATCATCTCTAGAATATATAAAATGATTAACAGAATATAAACACTACATAAATAATTTTGTTTGTTTGTTTTTTGAGACAGAGTTTCTCTGTGTATTTCTGGCTGTCCTGGAACTCTCACTCTGTAGAACAGGCTGGCCTGAAGTCAGAGATCTGCCTGCCTTTGCCTCCTAAGTGCCGGGATTAAAGGCGTGCACTACCACTACCCAGCTAAGTAAATTTTTTTAACTTTTATTCTTCGCTCATATATTACATCCCAACCTCAGTTTCCCCTCCTTTCACTCCTCCCAGTCCATCTCCTCTTCCCTTCAAAACCAAGTAAACAAACAAAGAGCAGGCCTCCCAGGGATATCTACTTATTACATCCATCTTATTACAAGGTACAATAAGACTGGCACTGACCCTCATAGCCTGCAAGGCTGGACATGGCAATTTATAGTAGGAGGCAATTTACAGCAAGCCAATAGCCAACATCAAATTATATGGAAAGAAAAAGTAATTTCACTAAAATCAAGAACAAGATAAGACTGTCCACTCTCTCCATGTCTAGTCAACATAGTACTAGAAGTCCTAGCCAGAGCAGTAACACAGCTAAAGGAGATCAAAGATGATGTGTTAGAATAGCAGCTCATGTCTGGATACAGCACACACCAGGCCCAAACAGTTTCATGTGTAAGAGGTTTTATTGGGAGAGAGAGAGACAGGGTGGCAGCCGAAAGAAAAGAGAGAGAGAGAGAGAGTGAGAGAGAGAGAGAGGGAGGGAGGGAGGGAGGGAGGGAGAGAGGGAAGGAGAGAGAGAGAGAGAGATGGGCGTTCTATATATATATATATATATATATATATATGAATGGTGATGTGGTCACAGGTAAAGGTGGGAGGTGAGCCCAATGGATTCTGGGAATATGGTGGCTGTTGCCTTGGCAACAGGTCTATGAGGCCCGCCTATGTGACATCACAGGTTTCAGAGGTCCTGATGCCAACATACCTCCCTTCTTGTTATTATAAAGAGAAGGAAAGAAAAAGGGAGGGGGAAGCTGATGGTAAAAAGGGAACAAGGGCATCGTGTCTCTTAAGCTACTTCCTGCTGTCTAGGGGGCATTGTCAATGGGGGTAGCTGGCTTTCACTATTGGGATCCACTTGGTAAACGTTTGCATCAGGTTCCTCTGTGGACAGTGGCTCTTTTGTGGGCAACAGTTGGTAATCCTGTAACAGGAGCCGATTAATAGTTTGGTTAGAATTTTTTTGTATTGTTGAAGGAATGTAGAAACACAATTAATGAGGCAGGGAGCAAATAATAACACCAGGAAAATGACTAGGAGAGGGGTTACAAAAGGGAGTATCCAGTTCCATATAGTTTTTTAAAATCCCAGAACTGGAGGTCTCATGGTCCCTGAAATTTTTTATGTCTGACTGTAGCTCCTGGATTTTATTTTTTACTATCCCAGATTGGTTGACATAGAGACAGCATTCTTCTTGGAGGAACAGGCAAAGACCACCTCCTTTAGCTGTCAGGACATCTAGCCACTGTCAGTTCTGGAGCACCACAGCTGCCAAAGAATTGATCTGGAATCCCATGGGTCTTGTGTGTAGAAAAAGAGTGTCTTCCAGTGTTGATAGAAAAAATGATTGATCCATGATCCTAGCATATGTATTTGACAAGACCAATATGGGCAGCCCCCATATTCATCTGGCCATTTTTTACAATAATCTTTTGTCTAGTCAAAGAGAAAGCAAGTATAGAGATCATAATATTTAGATGGGATAACAGATACAGGGAGCAATTAGGGAGCAATTAGGGAGCAATTTAGATCAGTTCCTGGCATCCGGCTATGGAACAGTTGCCTGACCCTATTTGGAAAGACTGTTTATTATCTGTGGGGGTTTCTTGAACCTCAAATCCTCAGATGTAAGGGCTGCCCTGGATGGAAATGAACAGCAGGGGGAGGATGAGAAACCCATGTCGAATCCAGTGAGGTTGAGCTCGGCTGCCATAGAGGAGTCTCATTTTCTGAGATTGGGGACAAAGTACACGGTCTCAACGTCTTCTGGAGCTTAACAGAGCACGATCCTGTTAGGGTCGATGTGTATGAAGAAGAGTTATTTTTAGGTGGAGGAATGAAAGGTTTGAGGTGAGACCCAATGAAGGAGTCCTTAAAGTTTAGCAGCTGTAGGGGGTCACAAGATGACCTGGAGGGGATAGAAGGACTTAGTCTCCAATGTTGACAGGCAATGGACAAGAGATAGTGTATGGCTGTGGTAGATGGTGGTCAGCAAAGTTCCATAGAGAACAGAGGTAATGGGGTGAGTAGATGGTCTGGGAGAGCATTTAGGTGAAAACGGAGTTAGGACTGGACATCCATACATGAGTTCAGAGGGTGAAATGAGGAGAGGTCTCTTGGGGAGAGCTCATAACCTGAAAAGAGCCAGAGGTAGGAGTTTTACCCAATAAAGGTGAAGCTTAACAAGAGTGGTTTTTAAAGAGCGGTTAGTTCTTTCTACCTTACCTGAAGATTGAGGGTGGTAAGGAATGTGAAAATGCCAGGGGAGGTCTAGGGCTTTAGATAGGATTTGAGAAACTTGGGAAGTAAATTCAGGACCACTGTCTGATTGGAGACAGGCTGGGACACCAAACTAGTTGATGATCTCTTGGAGGAAGAGATCAGAGACTGTCTGGTCCCTTTTGTTAGTTGTGGGAAATGCCTCTACCCACCCCATGAAAGTGTCCACCAAGACCAGAAGGTACTTGGCACGTCTGACAGTGGGCATGTGGGTAAAGTCAAGTTGCCAGTGAGTTTCAGAAAGGGAACCTCTAGCCAGATAGGTAGAAAAAGGGGTACTATGATACCTTGAGTTGGAGTCAGACGTCTGATAGATTTTGCAAGAAGCAGTGATAGATTTTAAGAAGTTTAAGTCCTCAGAAGTAGGCTGTAGGTAGGTCTTAACAAAAGAAGACAATGCTTGGCTGTTAGGATGAAAGAGTTGGTGAAGATAGGACAGAGTTTGGCGGGTGTCAGTGGGTGAAGAAGGTGGAGATGTAAGTTGCAGTGTAAGAATGTCCTGGGGAGGATGAGACAAGTCTAGACCCTAAGGGCTGCAGCTCTAGCTGCCTTGGCCACTCTATTGTTTACCTTGGAGACAATAGAGTCATAATCACAATAGCTGTGGGAAGATGGGGGGTCCTTTAATATGGCCATAATTTGGTTTGCATTAGTTACTGATTCTCCTTTTGTGGTAAGTAACCCATGCTCCTTCCAGACAGCAGTGTGGAACAGGAGGATATGAAAAGCATATTTGGAATCTGTGTAGATGTTGAGGGATTTTCCCTGTGCGTACAAGTAAGGGCTATTAGTTCAGCCTGTTGATTAGTGGTGTGAGTAGGAAGGGCCTGTGCCTCCACTACCTCCGTGTTTTACACTATGACATAGCCAGCTCTTCTGGCCATTTCATGTAAAAAGGAGCTGCCATCTGTATACCAGGTATAGATGGCTTGAGGCAGTGTGCCCTCCCTGTATGTGTAAGGGATGAGGTAATAGTTCCTCTAAAGTTTCAGTGCAGGAGTGAGATAGGGAGTGGTCAGTATTAGGTCAAGAGAGAAGATTAAAGAAGAAGATATGAAGAGGCAGGCATGATTGGAAAGTGAGTGTGGAATCTTCCATTAGAGCTACCTGAAGGAAAAGAACCCTGGAGGGAGGTAGAGTCTGTAAGCCTTTGTAAGTTAGGAGCTGTGACAAGTTAATAGAAGAGAAGACAGTTATGGGCGACGCAAAGGTTTTTTTGTTCTTGTTGTTTTTTGTTTGTTTGCTTGCTTGTTTTTTAACTTTTGAATAAGGAGTTCAGCAGCTCCTAAGGTACAGATATAAGGTGCCCATCCCTGGATGGTTAGATCTAGATTTTTTTGACAAGTATTCTACAGGTGCAAAAGAGAGTCCCAGTTGATGACCTAAGACTCCAAGGGCAAATCCCTCTTTTTCAGGTATGTAGAGGGAAAAAGGAGGAGTAATGTCAGGGAGATGTTAAGCTGGGACCTTAAAGAGAGCCTGTTGGAGCCTTTGAAAGGGCTTGGTAATAGGTTTGAGAAGAGGTTCATGGGTGGGGCCTAATGCTGCCTCATATAAGGGATGAGAAAGGAAGGAAAAGGAAGGAACCCACAAACGTAAAAAGCTAGCTATTGCTAGGAATGATAAAATCTCCTCCTTTGTAAAAGGAACAGTTAGAGACTGAATCAGATTCTTTCTATCTAAGGTAATAGCCTTGTGGGTTGGGGTAATTGTTAGTCCCAAATAGGTGACCCGAGGGGTGGACAGTTGGATTTCAGAAGGTGAGACCCTGTAGCCTCAACTGGAGAGGAAATTTAGAAGAGCAGAGGTGTCAGCTTGGCTATTTTCTAGAGAGGGGCTACAGAGTAGGACATCGATTTAGGGAGAAACAGAGATAGTAAGTCAGAAGCCAGGGCCTGACCAAATAGGTGTGAGCTGTCCCAGAATCCCTGAGGTAGAACAGTCCAGGGAAGTTGGGTAGAACGTGGGTATCAGGATCTGTCCAGGTAAAGGCAAATATGTTTTGTGACTGGGCATCTAGAGGATAAAGAAAAATGCATCCTTGAGATCTAGGATGAGAAATGGGAAGTCCCTGAGGGGATAGTGGAAAGAAGTGTGTAAGGGTTAGCCACAACAGGATGGAGAGGAACTACTGCAAAAATAATGCACCTGAGGTCTTGAACCAGGCAAAAGTTACCATTAGGCTTCTTAACGGCTAGTATAGGGGTGTTAAAGGGGGAAGAGGTGGGGCAAAGGAGTTTTTTTTTTTCAAGAGGTCAGAAATAATAGGCTTAAGGCTCCTGAGGCTCTGGGGAGAAGGGGAGGGTATTGAGCTTGGGTTTTGTACCTGGTAGAGTCCAGTAATTGGATGACAACAGGAGAATGGTGTTTAGCCACAGAGGGGTTCTGGGCATCCCAGACTTGGGGATCTAACTGAGAAGCTGGTAAAGGACATAACATGGAAGTGTTAGTAGGTTGGCTGGTTAGAAGAAGGAGCAGAGGAACTGCTGGCGAGCTTGGGTTTAGATGAATGCAGGAAGCAAATAAAATAAAGGCTCCCAGCCTAGCTAGAAGATCCCTTCCCAATAAGGGGACAGGACATGTTGGCACTATCAAAAAGGAATGGGTGAAAGGTACACCCCTAAAAATACAACTAAGTGGTGGGGTCTAGAGAGGGAAGTAAGGTTGTCCTCCTACCCCGACAATAGGAAAAGGAGAAGGAGAAGTGGGTCCCCAAAACTCCGTCAGGACCAAGTAAGTTAAGTGGCTCCAGTGTCCAAGAGGAAGGAGATGAGCCACCCATGTACCACGATATCTACCCGGAGCTCCCTGCTAGTAATGGCAGTGGTCGGGTCAGGGGAGCTCAGACCTCCTCAGTCAGCCATAGCCAAGTCTAGGAGATTAGCTGGAGGGTTATCTGGGAGTGATGTCCCCCGGTTCTATGTAACATGAGGGCAATTGACAACCCAATGTCACTCTTGATGGTACCTAGGGCATGGCCTTTTGGCTTGAGGAAGTTAGGGCAGGCTTTTGCCCAATGACCTTTTTTTACCACATTTGTAGCAGCTACCCAGTGGTCCCTGAGTCTTAGAGGACCATGAGTCCAGGGTAGTGGCTGGGGCTGGTCGCACAGCCTTTGCCAGCATATGGTATTTTTGTTTGCAGACTTTATCATCTCTCCCATGGTACGCTTTGAAGGCCAGCGCTAAGACTTCTGTCTGAGGAGTTAGGGGTCCCCTCTCCAGTTTTTTAAGTTTAGCTCTTATGTCAGGGTAGCTCTAGAAAAAGAAGTAGGACATTGGAAGTTGCTTAACTTCTGGGTTTTCAGGATCCAGATTGGTATGCTGTAATAAAAAGCCTTTGTAAGAAGTGCAGCCCGCTCTCCCCCTGCGCCAGACGTTCTCGCCCAGAGTCGCCGCGGTTTCCTGCTTCAACAGTGCTTGAACAGAACCCAGTGCTCGACCCCCTCTGGCCCCCACCAGCCTCTTCAAGCCTCAGCCCTTTGCAACTTCGTCGCTCTGCTGCTCCAGCGTCGTCATTGTGCCTTGCCCTGCTTCCACCATAACCACCTCATCTCCCTCACAAGTGTGCCAGAACTCCCACCAGCCATCAACAGCCAGGTCAACCTGGAGTTGTATGCCTCCTACATCTATCTGTCTATGTCTTGTTATTTTGACCAAGATGATGTGGCTCTGAAGAACTTTGCCAAATACTTTCTCCACCAATCTCATGAGGAGAGGGAGCATGCTGAGGAGCTAATGAAGCTTCAGAACCAGTGAGGTGGCCAAATCTTCCTGCAGGATCTAAAGAAACCAGACCGTGATGATTGGGGGAGCAGGCTGGATGCAATGGAGTGTGCACTGCACTTGGAAAAGAGTGTGAATCAGTCACTACTAGAACTGCACAAACTGGCTACTGACAAGAATGATCCCCACTTGTGTGACTTCATTGAGACGAATTACCTGAATGAACAGGTGAAATCCATTAAAGAACTGGGTGATCACGTGACCAACCTACAAAAGATAGGGGCCCCTGAATCTGGCATGGCAGAATATCTCTTTGACAAGGGCACCCTGGGACACCGTGATGAGAGCTAAGCTGACTTCCCCAAAGCCACGTGACTTTACTGGTCACTGAGGCAGTGCATGCATGTCAGGCTACTTTTATCTTTTCTATAAGTTGCACCAAAACATCTGCTTAAGTTCTTTAATTTGTACCATTTCTAAAAATTGAGGTGGATTTTCCTGCTTGTCCTGGACAACCCCTTGGAGTTTTTCAAAATTTACTGGCTTTAAGGCTGCTTTTCTTAGACCAGCCAGAAGGTATGTAATAAACCTGTCTCAGGCTAAAATACCACCTGCGGCATTGTAATTCCACCGGGGATCCTGATCAGGCACTGTCTCAGAACCCATTGGGTATGTTCCGTCTGTTTGGTGAATTCCATCTGCATGCACTCTTGCCTCTTCCCAAACTGCATTTGTCTGCATTCGTTAGAAAGTAAATTATTAATAAGAATCATGTGAAAATCATGGAAAGTCAAGCTATAAGATTGAGTGATATACTGGAACTGAAAGACCTCCCAGAACTGGGGAGATCCTTACTCAAGTCTCAGGATGACACAACCAACCAATAACTCACGAGAGACCGAACTTGATGCAAGCACATGAGGTTTATTTGGGATAGGCCAGTACCGGGGTCAATCTCGTGGCTGGTCAGAGGAGTTCGACCCCAAACACAAGTAAGGGGTATTTAAAGGGAAAAACCACAAG
Organism: Mastomys coucha; assembly: GCF_008632895.1. Taxonomy (NCBI): domain Eukaryota; kingdom Metazoa; phylum Chordata; class Mammalia; order Rodentia; family Muridae; genus Mastomys; species Mastomys coucha. The sequence goes on along the minus strand of NW_022196901.1, from coordinate 20,445,521 downwards.
CTGGGGGCAAGGAGAGGGTTACCAAGGAAACATAACAAAAACAGTGGAAAATTTTAGAGGGACCCAACCCAAAGTATTCAGTTAGGGAGGGGAACATATTCATTTTAGGAATGTAATCTTCATCTACTGGTTGACAAGGTGGAGAGTCTCATAAACCAGTAGACCTTCATTCCTAGTTCCGCCCTTATTGTGGATCATTCAAGAGGGGCAGGTATTGGGAACCAGAGCCCTGCGGCTCTGAGTTAGCCAAGTTCCTAGAACTACCTACTTCTCGCTTTTGGCTTGAATACAGAGATTTTCCATGCCCTCTTTTAAGTAAAGGTTACACATTATACATACATTTCTATTAAATGCCCTCATTTTAAATTCTAAGATTCTCCAGCCTTTTTCATTCCCCACTTGTTCTAGTAGATAGTTCTAATCATAGAACTAAATATCAGTATCATTATATTTTAGATTTTCCTGGCCTAGCAAAGTATAATATTGTTGGCCTAACATTAGAATCTGAACAGCACTTATTCTTTCTCTAACAAAGGCAACTAATCTATTAAGCACGCATGGGCCTATGGTTATTTAGTCTTTCTCTGAGCTTACTCATGGAGTCTCTAATGACTCCTGAATGGTTTGCATAAAAGCAACATTCTTTTATATTTAAATCAATGGCAGCTCTTAACTCTCTATAAGCCTAATGCTGCAATATCATATCGGATGTTCCTGTAGTTGCCCCTGCAGTCTCTAAGTACAGTTCCAACATAACTGTCAGGGGAACTCCTAACACTCTTCTATTGCCAGGCATTAACTTACTGGCTCTCAAGCTCCCTAACTTCTCTTCTTTACTGTCTTTATCTCCAGCTCTCTAGACTCTTATTCTTTCTGACTCTAACACTAGACTCCATCTTCAAAGACTCTCTTTTAAATGTTCTATCTCTTCACTATGCCCTTTCACAGTCCTTTTGCAACTTTCTCAGCCACCTGCACTAGTTTTCTTAACTACTTACCCTGCATCTCTTCTAACTTTCTTAGTCTTTCAACTCCACCAGAAATCCAGGAATGACTGAAAAATAGAATATACAGGGAAGCCTAACACAGCTTCCAGAAATATTGCCAATTAATAAGAGACTGCTGGACACCTGGACAGCCCTTCAAAATGTTAGAGCATCAATCTTCATCCTTCTGACCCGTGAATGTCTGAGGACAGGAACTTTAAGGACTGGCCTATTCTGTCTCGGCAGATATAAGCTGTCCTAGGCCTGTATATCCTTTTTTGGACAGTATCATCTGCAGGTGAAGAGGCAACTTTTGCCTAGTGGCTGTCTCGCCACAGCTGGAGCAGCTCAAATGATGCTCAGTTTC
>NW_022196901.1:20435225-20443649 GCF_008632895.1 Mastomys coucha | reverse complement strand
ATAGGAACATATGGATTTAACTCAGTAACAAATTATAAGGCTTTCTATAGCTATACAATTAAATCTGGCTATTTCTTCTCTTTTTCAAGTATAACCATTAACAACCCTTTCTAGCCCCAAAGCCCAGGGAACCGGGTAGACGACTCATCATAACTTCTTCAAGCTGAATGGGGGCATAGATATAAAAGAGGGGTGGGGAAGGAAAAACAGAATTAGTCTTCTGTGTCTTAACTGGATCAGGCTGAAGTTCAGGATACCAGGAGTTCAAGCAGGCAAGTTTAGCACGTCTGATGAAGGGATTTACCAAGGGTATACATTTCTGCAACATATGAATCTCAAAACAAATTCAGTAAATGCTTCAAACATCTTTTCTCAAAAACACAAAAACAAAACCCTTAATAATCGATACAAAGAAATCTACCTGGGTGGTATTTGGGTTCCCAGTGCCTCAAAATCTCCAAATAAGAAAAAAAACCTGTCTCTATTTCTGATATAAATGACAATATAAAATTCCTTATTTTGCTAAATGCTATGAGTGCACCATTGGACGGTTGCATTTTACCAGGGTCCAGCAGGGAAGGCATCAGTGAGACAGACAATCGTAGGTGCAAAACAGCCTTCTTCCAGCAACAGCCACAGCTGTTCCAGGTTTCTTTTTTAAGCTTGTTTACTCTAGGGGCAAAGGTGCTAGTAGTTTAGCATTACTACCATGTTTCGATAGAATTCGGATTATTTTTTTATTTACTTTTTATTTCCAAGGCAAACTAACTCTTTATTTGTCTCCAGACTGCTCATCACTTGTCTCTACTAGACTCCACACCTTTTTTAATTCTTGTAATGTTAAGGTATAACCATAATTTGAACAAAATCCAGTTTTAAACATTCTATTTTCTTTAAAATCAATATCAAAGTATTACTATCACATTACAAAGCTTAGCTGCCAATTCTTACATATGAATGCATGACAGTGCAATTTTGAATACATCAAAAAGATGCCGTTTTAAATCTTATGTCTGGTCCAGGCCTCACCCTTGGCCTCGTTAAATTTATAAGGGGTAAGAATTACATAAAATATTCCTGGGTCGGCTCATGCCTGGTGTTGTCCCTTAACATGATTCCAACCCCGAGTTACCAATTTTAAGCTAATTCTCTGTTACCAATATTACAAGCAAAAAGCTGTTGTCCCCTTTAAGAGTGGCTCGTGCAGACACTCAGTCAGCCTCTATCAGCTCTTTTTCAACTGTGCCTAACTTCTGGCCACAGCACAATGGCTTCTCAGTCTCTGCTGTACAAATTAAAACTGTCTTTTAAATAAGTTAAGCTTAACCAAAGTTTTAACCATTTTTTTCTCTTCAATCATGAAACACAGAACAACAATCATTTATCTAAACAGTGCCCACCACATGGTAAGCAAAGCATAACTCTGAAGGTTGTAATATTCAATCACCACAGTTTACAAGGTACCAATTCAATAATTTTTAAACCAGATGATAAAGACAATATTTTAACCCAATTAATCTATTTTGTAAAAACCTACTTGGTTGTTCAGGGGTCCCTGACTGCTGTGCCCTGCTCTCTGGCCGCGCCTCACCTTGGAACTCATGTCAGCAGAGCCTAGGTACCTGCCTTGGGCTTCAAAGCAGCAGTTGTCCCTCCCGAAGACATGCCTCTTCTAGAGCCCCGTCCCGGTATAGAGCTGTGGATTCTGCCCAGTCCCCACTGCTGTAGACCCAATTAGCCAGGCCTTTCTCCAGGTAGACCACCATTTAATCCTGCACTTGTCCCACCAATGGCTCCATTGCTTTGTTAACACTGTCAGCACATAAGACAGCCCCAAAGACAAAAAATTGCCACACGATGGCCCCAGTTGGGGCCCCCTTGGAAAAGTTTGTGGGATACTTGGGTGTAGCGTTGCTGGGCTGAGCCTGGGGTCACATAGTTGAGTGGCAGGTCAGCGATGGTATGGCAGAAGGGGGTCTCAAATTCGTCTCCAGCAGCCCGAATGGCTTGGTGCAGCGGGTCTGCTGCTGGGCCTTCCCCAGAGCCAGCTCCACAGGCATAACCTTTCTGCCTCAGCTTATGTCTGGGGTTGAGGCTAGGGTCACCATTCAGGTGGCCAGCTTGGATGGGGAAAAGGCCAGGTGTAGGGAGCCGGCATTCGCCATGGCAAGATGGCGCCTACTTCCGCCGTTAACTCCTAGTAAACAACTGTTTGCTCATGTGCGTAGAGAACTGTTTGCGCATGTGCGTAGAGTGAAAAGACGCCATGTCACGGCCAATTCTGGGGCGTTACGTAGGGTAATGAGCAGACAGCCAATCATGGGCAGACACGCCACGCTGTGGGCAGACACGCTGCACTGGGCTCGATCTCTTTTCCCTCTGGGAGAGGGCAGTAAATGTTGTCGCTGCAGAAGGAACTTAGTGTGTCCGCATGTCTTCTTCCCGGCTAGACGACTGCGCGGGCTACAGCCAGGGATCTTGATCTGGCCCGGAAAGAACTGGAACTGCAGCACCTGGGTCCAGGCCCCTGCCTCTAAAGCTTTGGCAACTAGGGGGGCGATTCCATGTTTCTGACTGCCCTCTCAGGAAACCCCGGACCACGGGATTCCTGCCGACACCATTTTTTATTCCTGGTTCCCCCAGGAGCAGCCCAAAGACCCAGCGGCAGCGGCTCCAGCTCCAACACCATCCATCAGTCAAGGGGAGGGTGTAAGTCGTCAGTCCAAGGTCCAAACTCACACACACAAAATCAGTCACCACACAGACATCCACCTTTTCAGGTCCATGACACCGGGAAAGACAACTGGGCCCAATAACAAACATCAGGTACACAGGTAATCAAAGCCAAATCACAGAGTTGTGCCTGCTGTGGCTGCCGAGATGGACTGGTCACAAAATACACACAAAAAGATTCGCCTCAAACGCGAGTGCCAAACTTACTTCAGAAAAACATACAGCCGAAAATTTACTGAGGTCCTTATTTCACCTGAACTGACATGTCCCTAACCTCCGTCCAGGGAGCCAACGTCAGAGTTACCATCTGTCCCATCACAGTCACAGGGCGACAAAAATCAAACACAACACAGAAAATCAGACAAAGAGTAACACAACAAGAGCGGCCCAAGCGGAGCCAATCGAACAGGTCTGGAGAACAGACCCACACTCTCCTCGAGTGTTAATGTTTTTCCCCTGGCTTCCTGTGGGGTTTCCTCCTGGGCATCCCCGAGGATCCCCAATCTACTGGGACGTCTCCCAAGGTACTAGTCAGTGGTCCTGACATGTCTGTCGACCAGCCCCCTTCACCCCTCATGGAGGGCAAGGAGTCGCTGACTGAAAATAAACTCTATAAATAAACCCTGCCATCTATAAACCCTGCCATCTCGGGAAGCCACTAACTACAAATTCACAGGTTGTAAAACAAGCAAGCAGTTCCTAGACAAATGGAAAACACACAGACAGACAGACAGGCAGATCACATGTAGGAACTCACCCCAAGGGGTCTTCAGAGAGTCAAGGGTGGTCATATCCCGCAGACGAGCCCCCAAATGAAAGACCCCCAGAACTGGGGAGATCCTTACTCAAGTCTCAGGATGATGCAACCACCCAATAACTCATGAGAGACCGAACTTGCTGCAATCACATGAGGTTTATTTGGGATAGGCCAGTCCTGAGGTCAATCTCGTGACCATGCTGGTCAGAGGAGTTCGACCTGAACACAAGAAGTGAGGGGTATTTAAAGGGAAAAACCACAAGCTGGAGGCAGGGAGAGGGTTACCAAGGAATCATAACATAAAAACAGTGGAAAATTTCAGAGGGACCCAACCCAAGGTATTCAATTAGGGAGGGGAACATATTCATTCTAGGAATATAATCTTCATCTACCAGTCGATGGAGTGGAGAGGCTTGTAAGTCAGTAGACCTTCATTCCTAGTTCTGCCCTCATTGTGGATCAGTCAGGAAGGGCAGGTTTCAGGAACCCAAGCCCTGAGGCTGAGTTAGCCAAGTTCCTGGAACTGGCTACTCCACATTTACATGCCCTCTTTTAGGTAAAGGTTATACATTATACATGCCTTTCTATTAAATGCCCTCATTTTAAATTCTAAGATTCTCTAGCCTTTCAGAACTCTTTAATAAACTTGGAAGAGTTAGAAGTATAGGACCCCAGTCTGCTTTCTATTTGAGAAAATTCACTAAGGAAGAAAGGAACATGTAGTCTGACAAGACCATCTACTACAGCAACTTCTCTTTGAGGAAGTACTAATTCTGGGTCAGGTGTCTCTGGGCAGGAAGGACTTGGGGGTTTGGCTGTGAAGGTAGCTGTCAATGTGGGGTGTTTGGATTGACCCGTGACTGGCACAGAAGAAGGGGAGGGGTCTGGAGAGGTAGAGCTAGCAGGCTCTGGGATATCCTAGTGAGGAGAAATTGAGGCAGCAGTTTGGGTTTTCAGCAGCATGGAAACAGGTCTGTGGCAAAAAGGGGGTGGTTCATTAGCTGGATCATCTAGCGGAGGTTGTGTAGAGTTCATGGCTAAGAGAAGTTGGGAGACAAGAAGAGCACAGGGAGGGACTGGAATGGAAATAGATGAATGCTTGGACATAGGGGACCTCCTTCCATTTACCCGTTCACTGGCAGTATGTATTAAGATCCCTTAAAATAGTTGGATCTAGGGTGCCATTAGGTGACCACTTTGAACTATTATCTAGCTGGTACTGAATCCAAACTTTATTGTAGATGTATATTAATTTTGATGCCTTCAAGTCAGGTGTTAGCTTCAAAGATTAGAGATTTTCCAGGAGACATCCCAGTGGGGTGCCCAGAGGTACATTCAAAGACATTGCAGCACCCATTGGGGAGTTATTGGACTATTCATACCAGTGTCCCAAGAGCAGTCCAAAAACCAAGAAGAAATCAGCCAGACTAGTGGTCAAAGTCGTCACAAGGGCCCCTAAAGGCTACCCAGTAAGCCCCAGGCTTACTGTAGAAAGAGCTATACCCTGATACCAGAGATTTCTTTAAAAGTTTGCAAGAGCCAGGAAGGGGAAGGGAATCAGAGCTGCTTTCGAGGGAATGGTCATCCAAAGGGTTGCTGTCCTAATTCATATGTCATCTGGGAGGCGTGGCTATAAAATGCCAACTCCTTATTCCCCAGAAAAAGCTGGCCAGGTCCTATCTGGGAAACTAGAGGCCCTCCAGTTGACCTATCCTAACAATTAATATACCAGTGTTTGTGCGAACTGATAAATAGGAATATGGAACTGAATGGGTAGGTGTGAGCCCCGGCAGAAGCTAGCCCCACAAGATAGATCAGGGCGACACAGCTCATGTAGTAAAAGTTCATATGTCCCACGGTGGTGTGGCAGTGGTGGCAGCAGCGGCAGCAGCAGCTCGTGTAGTGGAAGCCTATGATTCTAAATGGGCCATGAACCCGCACACTCATAGCAGCTGCAGTTGCCGGCTGCAGTCGGTGGTGCGGCTGATCCACGTGGCTGTGATCACCTCTGCCAATCCCCCACAGCGGCTGTTGATGGAACTGCCAAGTTCCTGGGGTTTGGCACCAAATGATGTGTTAGAATAGCGGCCACATCTGAACACAGCACACACTGGGCCCAAACAGTTCCACGTGTAAGAGGTTTTATTGGGAGAGTGTTGGGTCCCTCCCTTCTGCCTCAACTCTGAGACATCAGAACTTACACAACTGGAGACTCAACTCACGCCTGCTGTGCCTAAAACAAAGGCACAGCAGTTCCGCCTTCGAGAATTCCAGAGAAAAGTACGCCTGCTGGCTGGCTTGTCTGCAGGCTGAGGACATTGTTGAGTGTAAACAAACTGACCGCCTGAGGACATCTGCTGTTGACCTCCTCCCCCACCTTGGGTCCTGCCTCCAACCTCTCTCCAGAGCCGAGACCTGCGGGACACCCTGAGCCGCCACCCTCAAGAGTGGGCACACCCAGTAGCCCGACTTCCCTTTGACTTCCCCTTGTCTCTGTTTGGACTCTTCCTCACTCCTCCCACATTGTTTATGTTATGCAAATGTCATTGTAACCTAGAGATCCAGTTTGGCTTTCTTGTATAAATTCTAAGCCCCAAAAGTAAAATGGCAAGCCTTGATTAAAACCCCTCAACTTGGCTTTGCATCCTTTTGTTCTCAAACTCTGTGTTTCAGGTCTTTTCCTCTCTTCGAGACAAAACCCAGTTCATGAAACTGTGAGACAGTTTCATAATGGCACCCAATATGGGGCTCAGTTAGATAAAAGAGACACAAAAACATTTTATTTTTTACTTGTTTTAAAAAACATATTTCATTTTTTGCCTCTTTTAAGACATGCCTCACTTTTTACTTGTTTTTAAAGACATATTGCCTTTTGCTGAAAGACCCCCAGAACTGGGGAGATCCTTACTCAAGTCTCAGAACAACGCGACCACCCAATGACTCACGAGAGACCGAACTTGCTGCAATCACATGAGGTTTATTGGGGATACTGGTACCGGGTCGATCTCATGACCTTGCTGGCCAGAGTTCGACGCCGGGGTCGATCTTGTGACCATGCTGGTCAGAGTTCGACACCGAACACAAGAAGTGTCAGGTATTTAAAGGAAGCTGGGGTTGGAGAGAGGGTTACAGAACATAAACAGTGGAAAATTTCAGAGGGACCCGACCCAAGGTATTTAGCTAGGGAGGGGAACACATTCATTCTAGGAATGTAATCTTCATCCATTGGTTGGCAGGGTGAAGAGTCTCATAACCACTAGACCTTCATTCTTAGTTCCACCCTCATTGTGGATCAGCCAGGAGGGGCAGGTATCGGGAACCAGAGCCCTGGCTCTGGTTCCTAGAACTGGCTACTCCGCCTTTTTTTGGCTTGTGGCAGAGGTTTTCCATGCCCGCTTTCAGGTAAAAGTTATACATTATACATTCTAAGATTCTCCAGCCTTTCATTGCTTGTCATATATATATAAATTATATATATTAAATATATAAATTATATATATGTTTGTATATATATAATTTTTCGCAGTCTGATGCTAAAGGTCAGTCTGCTATGGATCGCCATTGGCGTCCACACATTTCCAATTTTTATGCCATGATAAAATGGCATGTCACTCCACTTACTAACACATATTATCTTAACCCCACTTTATTCTAGAGAAGAGACTCCATTTGTATTAGAACACAATGGCTACCTAATACATTAATTTGTCAAGTAGACTCAGAGCCACTACCTTCTTAATAAACGTGCTTAAACATACTACAAAAGGTTTTTTTGTTTGTTTTTTCTTTTTTTTTTATTTCCTTTCTTGTTTTAGAGCTAACAGCCCTTTTCTGTCTTTCAAAAGCTTGCTCTCCCAAAATTAAAAAAACAATTCAAACTCATTCGCTCATGCAGAGCTAAAGCCTAGATACTTCTACCATACTTACATTCCAAAGGCAGGTGCAACCCGAGGTTACTAGCCAAAGCCAACTAATTTACATTTAAATTGAGCCCTGTTCTCTAGGTTCCCTGAGTCAAAACTGGTAATTTACAACTAAGTCAAGAGGCTACACCCATCCCCAACATAATGGCGGGGCTGCGAGAACTTCAAAAAAAAGTCTTCCCAAAAAACAGTGACAGCTCCCAAACTTTACAGACATTTAAAACATATCTTGGCGCTAGCTGCGTAGGTAAATGGTACATTTTAAAAACCTATGGTCCTTGAGCTAGGGCTCTGGCAGATATCCACCTAAAACAGAGGCACGCGCCAAGTGGCTGTGTTTTTGAAAAAACACACACACAAAAAAAAAACCAGTTTGTAATATCAAACTAGTTACATATGACCTTAAAGACGAATAAAGATATCTGCCAAAAATATTTAAATACACAGGTTATTTTCCGACCAAACACCAGGAGAGAGATGGGGGGAGGGGCATTCCCCATATATATGTGGATGCTGACCTGGTGGTCACAGGTAAAGGTGGGAGATGAGCCCAATGGCTTCTGGGAATATGGTGGCTATTGCCTTGGTCTGTGAGGCCCTCCTATGTGACATCATGGGTTTCAGAGGTCCTGATGACAACAAAGGGGCCACAAATTGGAAAGGAAGAAGTCAATGCAAGAAGTTGTTTGCAGATGACATGATAGTAAACATAAGTGAGCCCATAAATTCTACCAGAGAACTCCTACAGCTGATAAACACCTTTAGTGAAGTGTATGGATACAAGATTACCTCAAAAAAATCAGTAGCTCTCCTATACACAAATGACAAATGGGCTGAAAAAGATAAAAAAACAAAAATAAAATTAAAAAGAGCACCCCTCACAATAGCCTCAAATATTTTGGGGTAACTAACTCTAACCAAACAAGTGAAAAATTTGTATGATAAATGAAAGGCTGGAGAATCTTAGAATTTAAAATGAGGGCATTTAATAGAAATGTATGTATTAATGTG
>NW_022196901.1:20431894-20434961 GCF_008632895.1 Mastomys coucha | reverse complement strand
CGACCCCAGTACCGGTATCCCCAATAAACCTCATGTGATTGCAGCAAGTTCGGTCTCTCGTGAGTCATAGGGTGGTCGTGTCATCCCGAGACTTGAGTAAGGATTTCCCCAGTTCTGGGGGTCTTTCAATAAAAACTTCAAGTCTCTGAAAAAAGAAATTGAAGATGATATCAGAAGATGGAAAGATCTCTCATGCTCATGTATTGGTAGGATTAACATAGTAAAAGTGGCCATCATGAAAGTATAATATTCAACTTCATATGGAAAATATATAAGTAGTTGTTATGCAGCCTTGTTTAGGAAAAATAAGGAGGTCTATAGTTTTTTTTTTTTCTGGGTTGATATTTTCTGTTTAGCTGTTGTTTGCTCATTTTTGAGACTGGCACTTGCTATATAGTTGTACAGAGAGCTCGCTGTGTAGATCAGACAACCTCAGCACAGGTTCTCCTGCCTCTGCCTCCCTCCCTGTGGCTGGAACTACAGGCCTGTGCTCATTTTCTGAGAGTTTCTGATCTGAGGTTGGGGTTTGTGAGTGTGGCACCGCCCTGAGCTTTTCAATTCCTGTCTCAAGGGCGCAAGACTTGAGAGAAAGACTCACTCTTTCTCTTCAAAGTGAGCTCTCTTCACTCACCTCTGCCAAACTCCTATGAAAATGTTATGGGAGTAGAAAGAGTACTTTTAGTAAGTTTGTTTTTTAAAGCAAGGTCTCAAGTAGCCAGAGCTAGCCTGCAGGTTGTTATATAGTCAATGTTGACCTTGAACTTCTTTTTTTAAAAAAATGATTTATTTATTTTATATGCATTGGTATTTTATGTGTATATCTGTGTGTGTGAGGGAGTTAGATTCCTGGGAACTGAAGTTACAGACAGTTCTGAGCTGCTCTGTAGCTGCTGAGAATTGAACTTCAATCCTCCCGAAGAGCAACCAGTGCTCTTAACCACTGAGCCAGCTATCTCTCCAGCCTCATACCCTGAACTTCTGCCTCTGCTTCTCAAGTGCTGAGATTACAGATGTGTGTCATCATACCTAGTTTATATCATTTATCTTGTGTAGGGAATGTTTTATCACATGCATGTGGTGCCTATAGAAGTCAAAAACCTGAGTCTCCTCTGCAAGAACAGTGCTCTTAAACACTGAGCCACGCCTTAACCTCATGTTTGTTTACCTTTGTGACATGGTCTCATGTAACCCAGGCTGGCCTCATGTTCATTGTTGAGAAGGGATGTCCCTGATCTTCTTGCCTGCACAGCCTAAATGCTGGGATTAGAAGTATGCACCTGGGGCTGGAGAGATGGCCCAGTGGTTAAGAGCAGTGGCTGCTCTTGCAGAGGTCCTGAGTTCAATTCCCAGCAACCACATAGTGGCTCACAACCATCCATAATGAGATCTGATGCCCTCTTCTGGTGTATCTGAAGACAACGACAGTGTACATAAATCTTTAAGAAAAAAAAAAAAAGTATGGGCCGGGCAATGTTGGCACATGCTTTTAATCCCAGCACTTGGGAGGTAGAAGCAGGCAGTTTCTGAGTTTGAGGCCAGCCTGGTCTACAGAGTGAGTTCCAGGACAGCCAGGGCTACTCAGAGAAACTCTGTCTCGAAAAACCAAAAAAAAAAAAAAAAAAAAAAAAAAAAAAAAGTATGCACCTGAATCCTCCAAGCTGCTGAGCACACAGTAAGTCTTCAAGTTTCTATCTGCACCATAACTAGGTGTTGATTTATGCTTTCTACTCTCCATCAGTCTCCTTGTGTGGGGACTCTCTCTCCCACCCCACAGACGCATTATCTTATAGCTAATTTGTAAAGCTAGAGTGAAATAAAGGCCAGTAATTGACGCTGTTCTAAGGAAGCCATGCAGTGAGGAGACCCCAGCCACTTCATTACAGCTCTGTGGCAAGCTATGGGAGAGAAAGGAGACCTGAGAGGGAGCCAGTTAATGGCCCAGACCTCTCACATTCAACTTTAAGGACCCCACACCCACCCATGTGGAGCTTGCAGGGAGCCAAGCAACTAGGAAAATGTTTTCTCCAGGCCATCACGTTTCCAGGACGGCGATCCGTTTATTTCCCATCTTTTTACAATGTGCCTAAGGAATTCCTTAGATGAGAACCAAGAAAGACAGTGGTGATGGCTTGCCTTCGCTGTCAACCTGACTGGAATCATGTAGGAGGCACACTTCTGGGAGAGGGCTTCCGGAGAGGGTTAATAAAGAAGACCCACCTCCCAAGTGTGCCGCACCTTCCTATCAGCCGGGGTCTCAGGAAAAATACGAAAGAGCAGGAAAAACCTGAGCAGAGCCTTAGGAAGTAGCCCCCTCCCCCTCTGGCCTACTGAAGCAATGTGACCAGTGGCCTCACTGTGGGGTAGCAGCTGGAGGCCACTCTTCACCACAGGGAGCTGCATCCTCTGACCCTGAGCTGCTCCTGAAAGGAGCTGAGGAAGGAATGCAGCATCCAGCTCAGGCCGTCCACCTAACCAAGCAGTTGTGGACCCCAGCTCCTAGCAGTGGGACTAGAGAGTGACTGGCACTGGTGGTTCTCACTGAGTTCCAGGCCCAGGCTTCATCTGTGGCACGGCACTGATTCACCCTCTCTCATTGGTTAGTGAACTGATCTGCTTGCTGAGAATATCCGGGTTAGTGTAAGAAGAAGGAGAACGGTTTGCTGAGAGATCATGCCGGGATACAGCTGCCACAGCTGAGCTACAGTCGAGAATCAGCACCTTTACTACTGTTCCCAACTGCTTATCTCTGAAACTAGAACTTGTTTTTGTTTGTTTGTTTTACACTTCGGTTCTCTGAGCATGCTCAGGCACTTTTCCTTTCTGTGCTTCCCTCCTGCTTATCTCTGAGACAATAATAATTTTTTTTTTACACGTAGGGTCTCTGCGCATGCTCAGAAGTATGGGTGGCACACAGGAAACTTGATTTTCACATCCTCAGACACTCTTAGTCCTAAAAGAAGGGCCATGGCTGTGTACAACATAAAGGTCTTGAAATCTTTCTTCTCCTATCTCAGCCTCTCTATTAGTAGTATTGTTTATTTCACGTTTTTACACTATACTATGGTTT
>NW_022196901.1:20406615-20430958 GCF_008632895.1 Mastomys coucha | reverse complement strand
CAAATTCAGATAAATTGAAATCATGTAACTTTTCTCATCATAATGCAATAAAACTTAAAAAAAAAAAGGAGCTCAAACTATTGTGGTTTATGTGCAGGGCAGGGAGGTCACAGCATTTTGAAGGCACCAGGGTGTTTGGGGGGTTGTTTGTTTGTTTGTTTGTTTGGGGGGGTTGTTTGTTTTTGAGACAGGGTTTCTCTGTGTAGTCCTGGCTGTCCTGAAACTAGCTCTGTAGACCAGGTTGTTACCTTGAACTTAGAGATCTGTCTGCTGTCTCTCTCTCTCTCTCTCTCTCTCTCTCTCTCTCTCTCTCTCTCTCTCTCTCTCTCTCTCAGTAGAGTTTTCCATTTTCTGTAACATGAACATTCTATATAGCCGAGGCTAGTTTTGAACTCATGATCTTCTTGATCACCTCCAAAGTTCTGGGATTGCAGGAATGGGTCATCATAGTCTTTACTGCCCATCCTAAGTGTGACTAAGAGTACAGCTCACAGCGGCAGGTCTCTGCAGCCTTGACTCCTGACCAAGCACTGCTGTTACTGGGGCCTTAGGACCCTGACATGGAGACAAGAATCTCGTGGCCTGGAATGAAGGCACATGGAGAGATATGAATGGCTTGATGGTTGCTGAATTCCTCCATCCTTCTGAGCACCCCAACTAAAGGAAGCCCCACGTTCTTTGCCTGACATACTTTGAAAACCCTGTAACAGATTCATCAGAGTTGGCCACATGCAGAAGGAAGCTAATTGTCCTTAGGTTGAAGGGCAGACCTCTTCTGGCCTCCCTGACAATGTGGCCTCAGCACATAGACCTTCTGGCTTCATTCCCCTTTGCCTTGAGTTCCCTGTTTTGGATTAGTGGCATAGAAGAACCAACTGGGACAAGAAGTAAATCAATCAAAGGGCACAGACATAGCTAAGAGGCTCTTTGTATAGTTTGTGCCCAAGTGTCACTGTGGACATTCATGTCTGTCTATTATCCTCTTCATACTTAGCTAGACATGAGAAGAACACTCTTTCCCTCCCTCTTGTGGCAAGACTGCCCCAAAATACCCCAGAGGGATCTCTCATGTCCCTGAACTCTTTCTGAATTTGTTTGTGGGGACATTGAGGGAGGCAGACACAAACATTTCCTTGTACATCTGATGTCCTGGGAGTTGTGATAATGAATGATTATCAGGAACTGTGGAAGGCACAAGAGGTGGCTCTGCATGAGGTCTTTTTTTTTTTTTTTTAAGATTTATTTTATTTCATTTTTATGTGTATGAGTACACTGTAGCTGTACAGATGACTGTGTTCCATCATGTGTGTGGCTGCTGTTGATCTCAGGACCTCTGCTGGCCCAGCTCGCTCCGGCTCCGCTGGCTCCGGCCCCGCTCACTCCGGCGAAATTTTCTGCAGCTGTCTTCAGACGCACCAGAAGAGGGCATCCGATCTCATTATGGGTGGTTGTGAGCCACCATGTGGTTGCTGGGATCTGAACTCAAGACCTTCGGAAGAGCAGTCAGTGCTCTTACCCGCTGAGCCATCTCGCCAGCCCTCTGCATGAGGTCTTGCAGCTAGCAAAGGCTCCCTCCTGATGCTGTCTCTCAAGGTGTTCCTCAGGCTATGCTGGGCAAACCCACATCCTCATTGATTCCTGAGATGTTTACATGGAGAACAACCTGGAAATAACCTAACTGTCCCGGCAGAGGAAGCTGCACTTACTGCATAAACACATCCAGAGAAGGTGATTTAAATATTGGGCAGATGTCAGAAACTTGTGATCCATAAAAGGCAAAATGGCCCAAAGGTATCATTTCAATGACGTGCTTTTTGATTACATGAATGTATCAAAACATCTAATTTCATAGGATTATTTTTGGTGTATGTGTGTGATACGGGTCTGGGGTATGAATGTGAGCTTACATGGGTATGCAGACGCACATATCCAGATGCAGAAAGTGACACTGGGTGTCTTCCTCAGTTGCTCTTCACTTAATTTAGGGGTCTCTGGCTGAGCCCAGAGCTGTCCAACTCCAGCTAGTCTGTAAAGTTCACTTACCCTGGGGATCCCTATCTCTGCCTTATTAAGTACTATAAATTATCACAAGCAGCAACCACGTGAGTTCATGTTGGGGGGTGTATGTGGTGTATTTGTATCTGTGTGTGTGCATGTTTGTGTGGCATGTCTATATGTGTGCATGCATGTGCATGCTCATGTATGTGTCTCTGTGTGGTGTGTGTGTATGTCTGTGTGTGTGTGTGTTCTGGGTATTTGATGTCTGGTCCTTATACTTGCAAAGTATTATTTGTAATACCAAATATAATTGAAAACAACCTTACTGGTTAAAGCTATAAATTATGGCTCAATGTTTTTAATTATATTTGGTATTACAAATAACTTTTTGTATATGTAACCTTTAGGTACCAGATGTAATTGTCATCTCAGAGGCTTACTGCTGAATAAACTCCCCCCACCCCCTTTTTTTTAGCTCTTTCTGAGCTCTGGCTGGCTGGTTCAACTCAGCTTTTCTGGCTCAAAACTCCTCTTCAAGCTGACTGATTCAAACTGGCTTCTCTTGGCTTCTCACTGAATTGCTCCGTTTGGAAAAACTGCCTCTGAATTCCATGAATGGAACTGCACTGACCAAACCAATGGAACTGCATGCAACTGCAGGAACTTAACTGTACTCAACTGAACTGTTCCAAACTAAACTCAACTGAGCCCACTGTATTGCTTGAACTCAACTGAACTGCCCTCCTCTCCTGCCCACAACCTCTCTCTCTCTCTGGGATAATCCCAAATTATCTTTGTTTCCTGTCTGTTCTTGTGAGAGTTGGGCTCATTCTGCCAAACTTTTTCTGATTTCATCACTTTGCTCCTCAATTACTTGTGATTTTCAAACATGGCTGCTTCCTTCTACAAACTAACCTTACCTTCGTTGTTTGGAATAAACAGTGTCTACTGAGGGCACTTGTGTATTCCAGCCGAGGGATTAAAGGCATGTAGCACATCTCCATTTCAGCCAGCTTATACAGACCTAGGTCTTTGGATGCTCTCCCGTGCCAGAGCAGCCATGTTATTGGATTAAAATTCCTTTACAAATTTTGGCCAGTCATGGTATTACAGGACTCTAATTGCAGCACTTGGGAGGCAGAGGGAGGGTGGGTCTTTGTGAGTTCAAGGTCAAGCTGGTCTAGATAGTGAGTACCAGGACAGACAGGGTTATACAGAAAGAGACTCATGTTTCAAAAAAATTTTTTTATTTTACACTTTTTATTTTTTAATTTTCATTGTTCTGTTTTATGACAGGGTATTATACAGTTCATGTTGTTGGCCTCCAACTTGCTATATATTCAAGGCTGAGCTGATTCTTCTGTCCCCACTCACAAATGCAAGTATTATAGGTGTATGACACCAGCTTGGGCAGTGTAGCAAGCATTAGGAACCAAGCCCAGCCCTTAAGCATGCTAAGCAAACATTCTTCCTTCTGAGCTCTGACCCCAGACCACTCAGGCTTGGCAGTGATGGTTGCTTCCCACTGAGCTACCTCAATGGCTCAGCGTGTGTGTGTGTGTGTGTGTGTGTGTGTGTGTGTGTGTGTGTGTGGTGTGCACATGTATATTGTATGCCTGCATGTGTATACATGCCTGTGACAGTGTATGTGGAAACCAGAGGCTCACACTGAATATCTTGCTCAATCAGTCTCTACATGTCTGAGATAGGACCTTTCACTGGCTCTGAAGATCTCCATTTTAGCTATGCTGCCTGGCCAACTGTTTTCCTGTCTCTGACTACTTAATACTGAATTTATAGGCCTTGTTGTCATTTGGGATTTGAACTTAGGTCCTCAGGCTTACATAGCAAGTACTCAGTGGGTACACTGAGCCATCTTCCCAGCCCTTGAATGATAATTTAGTAGTTTTGCTGTTGAGACAGGGTCTCACTCTGAAATCCAGGTTATCTTAGAATTCCCTTTGTAGTCCAGGCTAGCTTTAAATTTGTAGCAATTTTCCTGCCTCAGCTTCCCAAGCACTGAGATTATAGGTCTGAATATCTTGCCTTGCAAAAAAATGACACTTCCTATTACTTTAATTTGCATTTCTGGATCTTCAATTTGGCTGATGGGTTCTTTTAAAAAGTGTGTATGCACATACCAGTATATGGTGATTGCAGATGTGTGTGTGTGTGTGTGTGTGTGTGTGTGTGTGTGATTACATGTGCCTGCATGCTTGCACAGAGGCAAGAAGAGGATGTTGAGTGTCCTCTTCTATCACTCTGCTAATTCAAGGTAGGGTCTCTCCCTGAGCCTGGGGCTAACCTTTCCTTGGGTGGTTTGAATGCCAGAAAGCCCTAGCCCTACTCAGAGCTGGATGACAGGCGTGTTCAGGACACTACTCAGAGCTGGGTGACAGGCGTGTTCAGGACACTACTCAGAGCTGGGTGACAGGCATGTTCAGGACACTCTGCGTGTTATCTGGATGCTGGGAACTAAATCCCTGGTCTTTATGGTTGCACAGCAAGTACTCTGAACCACTGAGCAATCTTTAGTTCTGGTTGACAATTTTAAAATGACTTCTTAAGCCATCCATCTGTATACTTGCTGGTAATTTCCCTTTAAATTTTTATTTCTTCTTCCTTAACTGTGTGTATGACGTGAGCACGGGACACTCACGAGCCAGTCTGTGGTTCTCTCTCCACCACGGTTCTGGGGCTCAGACTCTGGTCCCAAGGCTTGTGTGGCCGCACAGTTACCTGCTGAGCCTTTTCCCTGTCCCTTGGTACTTGGGTTTTTCCCCCCTGTTGACTCTTGGCTGGAACTTGCTATGTAGACCAGACTGGCCTCGAACTCACAGAAATCTGCCTCTGCATCCCAAGTGCTGGAACTAAAGGTGTGTGCCACCATGCCTACTTCCCCGCTATCCTTCTCCCTACTTCTTCCTTTGTTTTTCCTTTCATTGCATAGTCCCGGTTGTTCTGGAAACTCACTCTGTAGAACATTCTAGCCTCAAACTCAGAGATTGGCCTGCTTCTGCCTCCTGAGTGCTGGAAAAAAACGGCATACATGAACACACCTGGCTTTTTTCATGTATGTGCACATGTCTGCAGGTGCCCTTGGAATCAAAAGAGGGCATCAGATCTCCTGGAGTCTGAGTTACAGATATGAATGCTGGGAAGTAAACTTGGGTTGTGTGCAAGAGCAGCAACTGCTCTTAGCTGTTAGGCCATCTCTTTAAGTACTCTCTCTCTCTCTCTCTCTCTCTCTCTCTCTGTGTGTGTGTGTGTGTGTGTGTGTGTGTGTGTGTGTGTGTGTGTGTGCTTTGAGACATGTTCTGGCAATCCTCCTGCCTCAGCCTCCTGAGCTCTGTCTCATTAAAGGTGTGAGCCACTACACCCAGCTGTGCTTTCTTTGGGCACTTACACGACTTTCTCTTCTGGGCACTGTGCTTCATACTAGTTACCCAGAGTCGCCTGCCCCACTGTCTCACCTGCTCCACTGTCTCACCTGCCCCACTGTCTCACCTGCCCCACTGTCTCACCTGCCCCTACCGAACCTACCCCACAGTGGCACCTCCAACAGCAACTTCACTCTCGCCTCTCACCTCCCTCCATTTTATTTTCCCTCCTGGCTTACTACCTCTGGCATATATAACTACTTAGTTACATACTTTACTTGTGTGCACTGCTTCCACTTCCTCGACTTGCTGAATGCTCCTTTGACTAAGCACAGCACTGGCCCTCAAGGTCAGGACTAGTTGAGTGGTGGGAAAGTTGCGAGGCCACTTTTATGCTGTCATTGCTTAAAGTGTGAGTGAGCGCATCTGTCCCGTGCTAAGATGGAGAAGATGCTCTCATGTGGTCTGTAAGCATGGGCTGTTCTGCAGTGAACCAGAAGAGGGATGAGGCAGCAGAGAGCCCATCGATGAGCAGAGAGAGGGGCGACCTCAGGGTGGGAAGCCTTTAGTTCTCATAAAGATGACGCTGGAGAAATGCAGCTAGCCTTCGGCGCAGTGGCTCCACCTTGGTCTAGTTCCTTAGAGGATTTATTACTTACTTAACAGATGCACAGTGTCTTTTTGTGTAACTCCAAATATCAAGCCCCAATCAATGCAGTGGGGTAGAAAGACAGAATGAAGGAAACTGTCAAACTGGAGGCACAGGAGTAAAGAAAATGACCTCAGGACAGTGAGGGACAGGGGGCAGAGATGAAGATGCCAAAGCCAGACCAGCTCCTGTTGTAAGGGCCCAAGATTTGCAGAAGAATGACACCCCTGACTCACATAGGATATAAACTCAGAAGTCCAGCATGCTGGGGTCTCCCATTACCAAGACCCGGAAGCCCGCAGGCCCGATTTAAAGCTCCTTAGAGCCATCCTGGGGTAAGTGGGCTTTGTCTTACTCTGTCTCTAAGGACATTCCATTGCTGGGGCATGGGGGCTGGCTGGAAGCTGCTGACCCTTGTCCTTGTTTCGGGCCAGGTGGTAGGGCAGTTTCTGATGAGCTGCCTGAAGCCTGGGTTTTTAGGTCTAGTCTCCTTAACTGTTCCAGGGGGCAGCCCAGTCCTAGGTCAGGTTAGCAGATGGATGGAAAGGCAGAGACTCACAGCTGCTCAAAATGAGGTCAATGATCTCACAAGCATGTGCCACGTGTGTATGCCAAACAGTTTTCATTTGTTTATTTGAGATGGGGTATCACACAGCCCAGGATGGCTTCAAATTTGCTGTTTATCCCAAATTAGCCAGCAGCCTGAACCTCCTCCTCTAGCTCCTGAGTTCTGGGCAAAGAGGCAGATTAGCATTTTACAGTGATTATCTTCCAACGGGTGATTATTAAATAGGGAGCTTGGGACAACTTCATTAGCCCCAAAGGGCTGCTCTTAGTTCTGAGCAGTAAGTGGGTTGCTTAGCACTCGGGTTCCTGGGTCCAGTCCTTCCCATGAGCCAACCCAGCTAGCAGAAGTCTGTGTGGGGTCTGAAGCTGTGGAGCATGGGCCTCCTTTTTTTTAAAAACTTTTATTGCATTATGATGAGAAAAGTTACATGATTTCAATTTATCTGTATTTGTTAACATTTAAAAACATATTTTAAGTAAATAGAATTAAATCACATTCTTGTTTCCCTTTTGTACCCCAACTCCTCCCAGAGACCTCCCTTCAATACTTACAATATCTTTTTTGTCATATTCCTTAAAATTTATAATATTATAACAATAAAAATAAGTATTATAAAAGTTGTTTGATATAAAACAACAATCAGTTTAACGGTCTAATGTAGATGCTTGTCTACAGCAATAGTGAAAATACATTTTTCTCAATATAAATTTTAAATAACTCCAAACATTAATTTTTCAAAATATGTATATTTCAAAATAATATTTCAAAATAATACATCACTACTAGTATTTTCTTAAATGAACATAAATATATAAAGTCTTTTTGTTTGTTTTATATTTAGTAGAGTTTAAAATATGGGCTCTTACTGTGGTACAGTGTAAAAACATGAAATAAACATTACTACTAATAGAGAGGCTGAGATAGGAGAAGCAAGATTTCAAGACCATTAGAGAGACCATTGGATGACAGTCAACAAATTTCTAATTCCTCATATATTTGGATTTCAATCAATTAGGATATGTTGGTAATATTAATTTTCATATTAAGATATTAAGAAAAAGTAGTTGTCACTTCCTGTTGGTTTTGTTGTAAGAGGTGGAATTAGGTTTGTGTGGATTTGTTGAAAGATTACTTTCTTGCTTCTTCTAAGGTGTAGTTTTGCTCCTTATGTAGATGTTTTCCATCTATTATCCTTTGTAGGGGTGGATTTGTGGAAAGATATTGTGTAAATTTTGTTTTGTCATGGAATATCTTGTGTTCTTCATCTATGGTAATTGAGAGTTTTGGTGGGTATAGTAGCCTGGGCTGGCATTTGTGTTCTTGTAGGGTCTGTATGACATCTGCCCAGGATCTTCTAGCTTTCATAGTCTCTGGTGAGAAGTCTGGTGTAATTCTGATAGGCCTGCCTTTATATGTTACTTGACCTTTTCCCCTTACTGCTTTTAAAAATTCTTTCTTTCTTTAGTGCATTTGATGTTTTGATTATTATGTGACAGGAGGAATTTCTTTTTTGGTCCAGTCTGTTTGGAGTTCTGTTGGCTTCTTGTATGTTTATGCACATCTTTTTCTTTAGGTTAGGGAAGTTTTCTTCTATAATTTTTTGAAGATATTTACTGGCCTTGGAAGTCTTCACTCTCTTCTATATCTATTATCCTTAGATTTGGTCTTCTCATTGCATCCTGGATTTCCTGGATGTTCTGGATTAGGAGCTTTTTGCTTTTTGCATTTTCTTTGACTGTTGTGTCAATGTTTTCTAAGGTGTCTTCTGCCCCTGAAATTTCCTATTCTATCTCTTGCATTCTGTTGGTGATGCTTGCATCTACGACTCCTGATTTCTTTCCTAGGTTTTCTTTTTTTTTTTTTTTCTTAAGATTTATTTATTTTATGTATACGAGTACAACATTGCTCTCTTCAGGTATACCAGAAGAGGGCATCAGATCCCATTACAGATGGTTGTGAGCCACCGTGTGGTTGCTGGGAATCGAACTCAGGACCTCTGGAAGAGCAGCCAGTGCTCTTAACACTGAGCCATCTCTCCAGCCCCTTTCCTAGGTTTTGTATCTCCAGAGTTGTCTCTCTTTCTGATTTCTTTATTGTTTCTAGTTCCATTTTTAGATTCTGGATGGTTTTGCTTATTTCCTTCACCTGTTTGATTGTGTTTTCCTGTAGTTCTTTAAGGGATTTTTGTGTTTCCTCTTGAAGAGCTTCTGTTTACCTGTGTTCTCCTGTATTTCTTTGAGGGTGCTATTAATGCCTTCTTAAAGTCCTATATCATTATCATGAGAAGTGATTTTATATCTGAATCTTGCTTTTCCAGTGTGATAGTGTGTCCAGGACTTACTATGGTGGGAGTATTGGGTTCTGATGATGCCAAGTAACCTTGGTTTGTGTTGCTTATGTTCTTATGCTTGCCCTGCACCATCTTGTTATCTCTAGTGCTACCTGTCTTTGCTAAATCTGACTGGAGCCTGTCCTTCCTGTGTTCCTCGTTGTGTCAGAACTCCTCAGAGTAAAGCTGTTTCTGTAATCCTGTGATTCTGGGTTCCTGAGATCCTGGGCTTGTTAGAACACCTGGGAGTAGAGCTTCCTCTGGGTGTTGTGGGACTGACTGCAGAGCTTGTGCCCAGGTCTGCTTAGGGCACCAGCCCAGACAGACCGGAAGGAACCTGAGCCACTGGGCTGGCAGAGTTCCTGTGTGCCTAGTCCCACTGATCCCAGTTACTCCTGGTGTTGGGACAGATTTTGTGTCCTCCTCACCTCTGATCCTGGGGGTGGTAGAGTGCCTGGGAGTGGAGCTTCCTCTGGGTGTTGTGGGACAGGCTGCAGACCTTACACCCAAGGGTCTGCTCAGGGCACCAGCCAAGACAGACGGGCTAGTTTGAACATCTTATTTCTGTCCTATCCTACAGCTAGAGCCTTCAGTGTCCTCTTTACTGGGTCTGGGTTTCTGTGTGTGCATGCACATGCATGTCTGTGTGTGTGTGTGTGTGTGTGTGTGTACACATGCATGGCACAGTGTCTGTGTAGAAGTCAGTGGACAATTTATGGGAGCGAATTCTTTGTGTCTGCTGTGTGGAATACAGAGGTTGAGCTCAGATATTCAGGCTGGATAATAAGAGCTCTCAGAGACCATGCCATTTCACCAGTGTGTGTGCCCCATTTTCTCAGTGTGTGTGTGCATGCATGTGTGGAGGGTAGATGCAGACATGAGGTGTCCTCCTCTATCACTCCATGCCTATCCTTTTGAGGATTTGGGTTTGCTCAGCTCAGCTAGACAGCCACATCCCCAGCAGCCTTCCTTTTCTGCCCCACATAGAGCTAGGGTTAACACCATTTGCTAGATGGTTGTTGACATTGATGTTGGGATCCAAACCCTGGTCTTCCTGGCTCTAGAACAAGCACTCCTAACCAATGAGCCCATGGTTCCCTTTTGGAGCTTGTGTTCAAGGAACAGCAGTTGTTACCAGACAGGAATGCCTGGAAAAAGCACGTGCAGAATCACGAGGCAGTGAACCAGCCCATGAAGCACTCAGCTTGCAGCTTCAGTGAATGGAGAGCACACCAGAAGTCAAGGGAAGACCTATCAGCAGCATCTCTCCCAAGGTCTTCACAGAGTCCTGGCCGTGATTCCACAGCCAGCACAGCCATCAAGGAAGTTCATATAAGCACACCTAGGCAAAGACAGCTGAAAGGCAGCAGCAGCTGGTGACTCTGCAGAGCCACTGAGCAGGCCACAGGAGAACTCTCCCTTGCAAGAGTGGAAAAGCAAACCTTTCCTACCAGTCAAAGCAACCATACCTTAAAATGGCCCCGAGCTATTTCAGGACACTTGCGCATTACCAGTGACATGAATGTTAATATTTTATGGCTCGAACTTGTACTTCTCAAAGTTCTAATTAATCTCACTAGATAAAAGCTGGCATTTGTGCTGGTACAAATGAGAGCCACAGCCCTCTCTTCACGTCTGGGTGCCAGCTCATCTGGGATCCTGCCACAGTCTGCCCTACATGTCTCGGTTCCATAGAGGGACCAATAATTAGCATTTGGAAGCTAAGCCACACTTCCTCACTGGATGCCATTTGCTCATTGCTAATTAATTAATTAATGGATTAGCAGTTCCTCCAGCAATGACTAACAAAGACTATTAAAAGTGTATTCCCTTAACCCCCTACCCTAGCAGAAGTATCTCTATGGCTCACTTAGGGACATGCCTGTATCTTAGACATCATTTCAGTAACTTGGGTAGTTTATCCCACACAGAAAATCTGTATACATGGATGGCTGCATCAATCGATTGATTCATAGATAAAGTGAAATGCATTATATACGAATAACTTTCTTCCATGATATAGTATTTGTTAAACATTAGATTAAAAGAGAATATACTTTGACTTTAAATCTAAAGAAGATTAGTTCATGAAGATTAAGAGAATGTATATGTGATCTCAGCCATTAAAAGAACAAACCGTGGGTTGGCAAGGTGGCTCAGCAGGAAAGGGCACTTGCTGCCATCTGAGTTCAGTCCTTGGAACACACACAGACAAATAGAGAAAGGATTCCTGCAGATTGTCCCCTGACCTCCCCACATGCTCTGCAGCACATGTTCCCTCCCTACATAGATCCATATGATTAAAAAAAACAAAAAACAAGAGACTATACCATAAATCCAATCTGATTTCAGTAGAAAAAAGTGATGCCTACAGCCATCTATTCACACATGCCTGTTTGTCCACTGAACAATAACTTGCCATACTATGGAATGCATTCATGACAATCCTCCAGCAAGCCTAGAGCCCAGCCCCACTCCTGGAAGCTGAGGGCTACCCTGGAGCACAGACCTGCATGAGATGCTGTAAGAGCCACTCCCAGAAGCTGAGGGCTACCCTGGAGCACAGACCTGCATGAGATGCTGTAAGAGCCCAGATAGTGTAAGCGTGTAGATGGAGGATTGTGCAGAGTCACCTGGCCCAGGACAGCATGACTGCAAGGAAATGTGAGCCTCACACTTTGTGGGAACAAGTTTGCTAGCTCAAGCTGACCCCAAACTCCCTACATAGCCAAAAATGACCTTCAACTTCACATCCCATCTCTATCTCCTGAGTGATGGAGCACAGGTCAACTTCACATCCCATCTCTATCTCCTGAGTGATGGAGCACAGGTCAACTTCACATCCCATCTCTGTTTCCTGAGTGATGGAGGTCAACTTCACATCCCATCTCTGTCTCCTGAGTGATGGAGCACAGGCGCACCGCTCTCCTGAGTGATGGAGCACAGGCTCACTGCTCTCCTGAGTGATGGAGCACAGGCGCACCGCTCTCCCGAGTGATGGAGCACAGGCGCACCGCTCTCCTGAGTGATGGAGCACAGGCGCACCGCTCTCCTGAGTGATGGAGCACAGGCGCACCGCTCTCCCGAGTGATGGAGCACAGGCTCACTGCTCTCCTGAGTGATGGAGCACAGGCGCACCGCTCTCCTCTACCAGCAGCACTGTCTCCAGCCTGACCTGGGACTTTCAGAAGCACTCTAAAACCCTCTCCAAGTAGCACAGAGCAACACAACAATGGTCCTAGCTTGGTGCTGTCCACGCACCTGTCTCTGTCTTTGAGAGTTGTCCAAAGGCACTGCATCCATTTCACAGTCCCTGTATAGAACATAGTATCTCATTCTCACTTAAAGCCCATAATCTTAATTTAAGATGATAATTATCTCTTTGTCAATGGGGAAAAAAGCTTAAATTCAGCCGGGCGGTGGTGGCGCACGCCTTTAATCCCAGCACTTGGGAGGCAGAGGCAGGCGGATTTCTGAGTTCGAGGCCAGCCTGGTCTACAGAGTGAGGTCCAGGAAAGCCAGGGCTATACAGAGAAACCCTGTCTCAAAAAAAAAAAAAAAAAGCTTAAATTCAAACCAACTCATTCAGTTTTACCAGAAAATGACACAGAATATTCACATTGGACTATTAGCCAAAGTAAGAGAAGAAAGGAGCAGTCATGTTATTTTTGCTCTGTGTGAGCCATAGGCAATAAGCCTACAGAATAGAATAGGGCACACACCCCTAAGACACAGATGCAGGAGGATCAGGAATGCAAGGCCAGCTGAAGTGGCACAAACCATCTCAAACATATGTTGTGTACAAGTTAACATAAGACATACCTCAGAAATTCCTTCCCCTGAGATCAGGATCAAGGCAAGGCTGTATGCTATCAACGCGGCTACTCAACAGGGTATGATATGTTCCAGCCAGGGCAATAAAGCCTGAGGGATAAATGAAGAAGTAGTAAAGGTCCAGGAAAAAGAAAAACTCCATGCAGATAAAAACAACGTGGCTTCTATGGAAAGGCAGTAAAGGTGACTGGAGTTATCAGGATGGTATAATATATTGTTTTAGAATCAGGGACTTAAAAAGTCAAGTAACATTAAGACATGAGGAATCGGGCTGGTGAGATGGCTCAGTGGTTAAGAGCACTAACTGCTCTTCCAAAGATCTTGAGTTCAATTCTCAGCAACATGGTGGCTCACAACCATCTATCTGTAATGGGATCCGATGCCCTCTTCTGGTGTGTCTGAAGATAGCTACAGTGTACTCGTATACATAAAATAAATAAAAATAAATCTTTTTTTAAAAAAGACATGAGAAATCATAGGTGTGCTAACTACAGCACAGGATGTAGGCTGCAAGCATGTCACGTTCTGTAGAGAAAGGGGAAGGAAACCCAACTAACCAGAGACTTATGTTTGTTTATCATTAGATAAGCACAACCCTATCAGACAAAATCCACATAGAAATTCAATGCATTTAGGGAGGTTGAACCCAGCTCAAAGACACTGGAGAAGTTTTATAGCCTTGCCTCCAGTCTTATTATAGATGAAGCAGGGTTGCTTCATCAAAGCAAAAAAGGTAGAAGTGGCTCAGTGGGTAGAGGTGCTCCTGACAACCTCCAAACCCACAAGGCAGAAGTAGAGACAACTCCTATGAGTTGCCCTCCGAGCTCCTCATATATACCGTGTGTGGTGGTTTGAGTAGGAATGGCCCCTAGACTCATGTGTTTGAATGTTTGGCCCATAGGAAGTGGCACTATTAAGAGGGGTGGCGACTCTATGGACATAAACACATAGACACACACACACACACACACACACACACACAGAGAGAGAGAGAGAGAGAGAGAGCTGTCATTTCCTGTTTTGTGTTTTTTTTCTTTCTTCCACCTTCTCAGCCCTTTTTGCACCCTTTCACCCCCTAACACTAGACAGGAGAGGAAGAAGGATAGAAGGAAAAGGAGGTGACATTATCATTAGACTACTTCCTTCTGATTAGGGCCATCAAGTTCATTGGAGGATCTTTGCTGTCAGGATATCTAATTTCTTCTTTGCACATGATTACTTAACAAACTTTAACCAACAGCAACCAACCAACAACCCACATACCTCTTGAGGCCCTAGCATTTATAGACCCTCTGAAAATCCTCAGAATTTTAAATGTCACACAATCACAATAACTATCTGCAATTGGCAAAAATCACATCCTTGCTAGAGCATGAGGCAAATCATAGTCAGCTGCTGTGGACAATTTGAAACAGTCCCATATCCCACACCTGGGATTAAAACAAAAACGTATTCCCATAATGTTTCTGTGTTTCTCAAAGAGGCCAAAACTCCCAAATTGTCACTACCTATAAATATGTAAGTATAATTTTCAAAATAAAAAATAAACAGGAAAAAAAGTCATGAAGGAACTTAGAGAGTGAATGAGTTAATTTCTTTAGAATATTTTTTTAATTTATATGCGTGTGAGTGGGTGTATGTGCTGGTATGTGTGGGCGCCTCTGGAAACTGAAAAAGGACATTGAATCACCTGAAGTAGTTGTGAGCCACCTGACGTGGATACCAAGAACCAAACTTTGGTCCTTTGTAAGAGCAGCAAGTGCTCTTAACAACTGAGCCATCTCTCCAGCCCCACAAATCCACAGAGAACCATCTTCCTTATAAACAGAGGATGTGGGCTAAGAGAGTCTGCACAACTTTGAACAAGTTCTTGAAGGCCACAGTGAGAACTGTCCCAGGTAAGTGTTAGAGGCTTGTGGCTGACAGGAGATGCAGGATGAGGCCCAGGGGCCATGCTCAGGGGACCTCTCGACTGCCGGACCTCTGGTAGCTGGGAAGGTGAATCAACTGAATCTTGTTGGCATTGTTTTGCTTTGTTTTTTGAAACAGGGTCTCAAGTATTCCAGGCTGCCCCAAACAACCTGGAACTTCTTCTTGCCTCCTAAGTACTACTGAGGTTACAGGCATGTGGTTATAGCAGTGCTGGGCATCAAACCCAGGACTTCATGCATACTAGCCAAATACTCTGCCCACTAAACTACAGCACAAGTCCTTGCTCTTTTGGCTGGAGTCTCTTCCACATCAAACTTAGCACACACACACTACTAGGAACTCTTAACACATCCACTTAACACATACTACTAGTGATCTCTTGTTTCCTTGGACACAGACCGCTCGGACGGCTGATTGTTTTAGACCTTACTTTCTACCCTGTGTATATAGCCATCTCCTCCCTAATGCAATGGGCAGGATCACTTGACAATGACACAGATCTGTCCCCACAGTAGAATTACTGCCCTCCGTGCCCCAGTCAGGCAAAGAACAGCCATTTGTAATATTCACAAACAGAAATACAGAGGTGAAGTGGGAGTTTAAATTTTTATGTTTTATTTATTTACTTGGAGTTGAGGGAGAACTGTGTGAGATCTGTGCAGTCTGTTCTCTCACCCACCATGTGGGTCCTAGCGATTGAACTAAACTTGTCAGGCTTGGTGTCAAGTCCCTTCTCCACTGGCCTATCTCATCAGTTCCCAGGATGGTTTCAAAGAAGTTGGAGAATTTCAAAGCCTGATGAGGGGTGACTGTAATGACAGCTCTCAGGAGATAAGAGGACTGCCATGAATTCAAGACCAGCCTGGCCTACATAGTGAGGGTCAGATCTTAATATCCAACATGGAGTATAGGCGGGATAAGAAGACATTGTACCTGGGATGGGGTCATGAGGACCAGAGAATGGAATTCAGCTATGAAGGAGGCACCTCCTCTTCATTTGCAAAAGTGAGCTATGGTGTAACAGATCACAGACCTTAGCACAACTGACCCTATAATGGAGGTGCCAGTCAGGCCTTGGGACCCAGTGTGTAGACAGCAGCACCTGCCAAAGGGAGAGTAAAGACCTATCCATCAACGTCCATAGTTATAGGAAAGGCCCTGAATGTACAACCCTGCTTTTTTGACTTTGGTAGTCCTGCTCTGACTAACTATTCTTGCTAACTGAGGTGTGTCAATCCAGGATGTGATTTTTGTGCTTAAAGGCTCACCCTGAGGGCTGGAGAGATGGCTCAGTGGTTTAGAGCACTAGCTGCTCTTCCAGAGGTCCTGAGTTCAATTGCCAGCAACCACATGGTGGCTCACAACCATCTATAATGTGATCTGATGCCCTCTTCTGGAATGCAGGTGTACATGCAAATAGAGCACTCATATATTAATTAAATAAATCTTCAATAATACTAATATAATAATAATAATAATAATAATAATAATAATAATAATAATAATAATAATATAAAGATCACCCTGAGAAACACTCAGGTCTGTAGTTGGGTCCCAAACACCAATGTTGTCACTGGCCGGCTAATAAAGATATATTGTCTTGACCCTGTATCTTCTCTGGTGGATGCATCACAACAGTGGGAGTCACAGACCCTTCTTCCCAGGAGAGAAGGCTGCTGATGAAGGCAAACAGCCTACCATTTCTCAACAACTCTGCCCAGGAACAGCTTGGGGGAATGAGGCCAGTAGTTTCCATTGCAAACAGACTTTATATCCCAGGTCGGGCCAGGGTCCCTGTACCACTAGGAACTGGGATGTGCACAGCAACATGCTAGCCCATCAGGACTAGAAACAGAAGGAGTAGCATTTCTGCTGAGATGCTCTTCCACTTGACCTTCCTCATCACGGAGGGCACAGCAGGCAAGCATCCATCAGCCGCACTCCTAACCCAAGACCAAGACACACAAAGAAGAAGCCGGGCAGGGTGCCACATGCCTTCAGTCCCAGCACTTAGAAGGTGGAAGGAGGAGGGTCAGGGGTCAGCATCAGGATGTAACAAGTCCAAGGCCAATCCAGCATATGTGGACTATTTCTCTCAAAAGCATTTTAAATGATCATTGCATTGGCTGGCAGGACACTCTTGTAACTAAGACACCCTAGGAAGAAAACTGTGAAGGGCAGGGACAGCCAACCTAGGGATGCCTTGGATCTAAAGATATTCAAGGGTGAAAGGTGTGATGCCCAGCTGAGTCCTCAGGCCTAAGGCTGGCGCCTGGCCCACGTGTGAGTGTCTCTGCCAGCTCCCCAGATCCTGTTTCCTTACATGACTCCTACCCTGGCTGCTCAGCCATCCAGCAATACAAGGGGGCATATGGTAAACACTCAGAAATGCTCTTGACTGGCACAGCGATGGAATAATTAATTGATTAATCACTCTGCCGAGTAAATGCCAGCCGAACATAAGTCCATGTCTTTTTTCTCTACTTTCTCTCCATTCTTGTCAGGCTGGGAATGGCACCAAGGTTCCTGGGATCTGTGTGAGATCACTGCTGGCAAAATTAAACATGGATGGGTTTATAAGGGGTCTTGTGCTTGGACTTTCATTTGCCCAGTTGTCTTGAGACACCCTGGCATTCAGCAGGTGAGACCCTGATGGCAAAAGAGCCTGCTCTGAAATCCGTCACGGCAAATGTGTAGGGAGAGTCGGGGTGAAGAGGCTGGGTGTCACTCATCCTGGGGTGACTGTGATTCACAGAACTCTTACATGATTTTAATCTTTCAGGGGCCTCACTCACAGCTCCTATTTTTTTCATTTTTTCATTGACTCAATGAGATGAGCCTCATTCTAGCCCAGGTTGTCCTCAAACCCACGATGGCTCTCCTAAAGTCTCTTTGTTGTTTGAGTTAGATCTGGTCATGCAGCCTAGGCTGATCTGGAGCTTACTATATAGCCCATCAGGCTTCAAATTCATAGCCATCCTCCTGCCTCAGCCTCTGGAAAGGTAGGATTACAAGCATGAAAATGAAAAGGAAAATAAAAAAGTTCAGCACGAACTTGCCCATGTAAGCTTGGGATGGAAAGAGTTAAATTTGAGCCGGTGTAAGCTAATGAGAGGATTACCAAAAACCACAGGGGGCCAGGCCTGTGAATACAGATCAAGAGCAAGCTGTTAGATAGACAGGTCAGGAAGACTTAAACCACGGAGATAGGGCAAAAATGCAAGGACATGTCCGGAGCCAGGGCACCTAGGACAGGCCCGAGCAGACATTGAGTAATGGGCCATCTGGTCCTCTTAGATATAGCTAAAGGTCAACTAGAAACCTTGAATAGCACTCCCCTTTCACTCCCCTTTTAGGAATTTTCAACTCTAATCTGCAGGAACTACATTTAAAATAACCAGTCATGTAGAGCCA
Source organism: Mastomys coucha (assembly GCF_008632895.1). Taxonomy (NCBI): domain Eukaryota; kingdom Metazoa; phylum Chordata; class Mammalia; order Rodentia; family Muridae; genus Mastomys; species Mastomys coucha. Next base: position 20,412,854 of record NW_022196901.1, on the reverse strand, counting down.
CACTGATTCCTTTGTTCCCTCAGACCTTTTCCCTATATAAACCCCTAACCCCTGAGCCTCGGGGTCGATTCCTTGTCTCCTGAGTGAGATTGGGGGTCAAACCGGAGCGCCGAATAAAATGCCTCATGTGATTTACATAAAGATGGTCTCTTGTGATTCCTTGGGTGCACGTCCTCCCGAGATTTGAGTGGGGGTCTTTCAAACTCATGCCTTTTTTTTTTTTTTTTTTTGGTTTTTCAAGACAGGGTTTCTCTGTGTAGCCCTGGCTCTTCTGGAACTCACTCTGTAAATCAGGCTGGCCTCAAACTCAGTAATCCACCTGCTTCTGCCTCCAAGTGCAGGGATTAAAGGCATGTGCCACCACTGCCTGGCCGAACTCATGCCTTTTTAAACCATGACCAAAGAAAATTTGGCGGGAAAGGGTTTATTTCTCTTGCATTTCTACATCCTTAGATCTTCACTGAAGGAAGTTAGGGCAGAAATTCAGAAATTCAGAACCTGGAAGCAGGATCCTGCTTTCTTATAGAATCCAGGGTCACCTGCCCAGTGGATAATACCACCCACAATGAGCTGGGAATGCCTTCCCTCTAGATCACTAATTAGGAAAATGCCCTCTAGGCTTGCCTCCAGTCCAGTCTTACGGAGACATTTCCTTAATTCTCCTCTTTGAAGACTCTAGCTTGTGTCCAACTGATAAAACTACTCAACACCACACAGCAGGCTAGGAGAGTAGATAAGTCCTGACTCGGGGTCCGGGTGGCCGACTTTCCTTGGCCTGGAGAGAAACGAGCCAGTGTTTGAGCAGTGCTCACAGGAGTGAGGCCCTTTGGCACTCTGCAGGTACACTGTCTTGTGAACCATGTAGAACACACACATAAGCACATACACACACACTCATATACTTATACACACTCATACTCCACACACACACACTTGCACACACATATGCACCACACACACTTACATATGTACACATACATACACAATCACAAACACACTCATACACATACACACAACACACACTCACACACACTCATACATATTCACACTGCACACACTCATACACCACACACTCGCACACACACATACACCATACCCTCACACACACATATAACTTACACAATCACACACACCACACACACTCATACACACTCACACTGCACACATATATCATACACACATATGTACTACACTCATACACACTCACACTGCACACATATATCATACACACATATGTACTACACTCACACACACACACTCATACATACTCACACTGCACACACACACACCACACACTCACACACATATGCACCACACACGTATACACACATATAATTTACACAAACACACACTACACACACATTCATACATACTCACACTGCACACACACACCAGACTAGAGGTGACAAAGCATGGATGAGTGAGGTACGGTGTCACCAAAACATGGCATATAGGGTCTTTTCTTCATTTTAAACTCTGCCAAAATCAAACAAACAAACAGAAACCAGCCAGGTCCAGGCTACAGGGTGAAGAGGAAGAAGTGGAGACAGAAGAGGAGGGAAAGAGGCAGGGGGAGATTCCTTTTGGACCCAGGGTCTTCTCCCCTCCTGCTTGCAGGGAGTGAGTAGATGGTACACACAGCTCAGCGGGGAGGACCCCTAGCATGCCGAAGCCCTGAGCTCTATCCTGAGCTTCTCCACCCCCACAACACCAGGAAATATGACACAGGATTTACTCCCAACATGATATTCTTGGATCATTATAAAATTTGTTTAGTGTGTGTGTGTGTGTGTGTGTGTGTGTGTGTGTGTGTGTGTGTGTGTGTGTTGGGCTCTATTTGGCCCTAGTTTGTGCCTTGAGGACAAACCTGAGCCTGGGCTCTGCGGGCAGGAGTTCTTGCTGCTCTTGCTCTTGGGCGTGAGACAGGAAGGATCACTGAATTCAATTCTCAGCACCACATGGTGCCTCAGAGCCTCTTCCTCCAGGTCCAGGGGATCCAAAGCTTTTAAAAGCGGGGCAGGGGTGGGGTTCTTAGCAACACTTTAAGCTTTACCCTGAGAACCAGCAGGGTACATGGCCGATGCTGATGCTCTTGATCTCAGCTCTCCTCCCCAGCTCTCTCTGATGTTCAGTATGTCTTCTTCCTTCCTGAGCTTAGCTCTTTCTTTCTTTCTTTTTGGTTTTTTTGGTTTTTGTTTGTTTTGTTTTGTTTTGTTTTTCGAGACAGGGTTTCTCTGTGTAGCCCTGGCTGTCCTGGAACTCACTCTGTAGAGCAGGCTGGCCTCGAACTCAGAAATCTGCCTGCCTCTGCCTCCCAAGTGCTGGGATTAAAGGCATTATCTCTTTCTTTTAAAGCCTCACACTTAAAATGTATGCTCAAAATGCCTGACACTGGGTCATGGTGTTGCATAGCTTTGATCCCAGAACTCAGGAGAGAGGCAGGCAGAGCTCTGAGTTCCAGGCCAGCCTGGTCTACATAATGAGAACCCGTTTAAAACACTAAGTCTTCGAGAAGCTCACACCCATGATTTTGCTCCAGACCATCTATGCCTTTCATTGGGCTTAGATAAAAGTACTTAGGAAAAAATCCAAAGACCTGTGTGACCTGTCCTCACAGCCTTCCAGACTTGGTTTACCCTAACATGTACCAAGCCCCGGCCATGGTAATCTTTCTATCCCTCAAACATGGTGAGTCACCAAGCCTCAGGATTTGGGGATTGTTGTTTCTCCTGTCATTCACTGTTCTTAGCTTGAATCTCTAAGGTGGCTATTCTGGTCTCTCTGATGTCTCCCCAGCTTTGTCCACACCTTGAATTATTCTACTCCTGCACTGTTCACATGCTTACTGCCTGTCTCCCCCAACATGGTATGAATGCCTCAGGGTGGGAGGTAGGGGTGTTCATTGTCCACTTTGTTCACTGTCTGAAACTGTTTGGTACACAGCGGGCCCTGGAGAAATATCTGCTGATGAGCTGGTGGCCTTAGGAACCAGTGGCTTGACCACAGCAGCGTGTAGCAGCCAAGTTCTGTGGACAGGGAGCCCGAGTACGTGATTGGCGGTAGGAGCAGGAACCTGATAGCAGAATCTCAGCAAGTGGAGCAACTTTATAACTGAGCTGTTGTTGGGAGAGGGAGACAGGGAGGGAGAGACCATGCCCAGCATCCAGAGTCATGGGCAAAGTCCCCAGCATCACATGTGCCCCGCATGGTAGCACACCCCTGTCATCCTAGCACTTAGGACAAAGAGGCAGGGGGAGCTGGAATGCAAGGTCAGCCGGGGCTCCATGAGACCCATCCCCTAAAACAAACAGAAGTGTATGAACCCTAAAGATAGAATTGCAGTGACACTAGTAGATTAGACTCCTTTCTACAAAGGAAAACGGCCTGTCCATTTGTACCAACCGTGAACATGTAGCCTAGCCATGGTCCATCCTCTGTGTCTCAGCTTGGTTTTGAATTTTTCAGGAAATCCAAGTCATCTTAGAAATCAGTAGCCAGATTTGAGATTCTACACACACACACACACACACACACACACACACACACATACACACACACTCACACACACTCACACGAGCACACACAAGCACACACACACATGCACACACATACACACTCACACTCATGCTCTTGAACTCTCTAAAAGATTATGCTGTTTTCAAGGAGGCAGGAGGTGGACTGTGCCCTCCATTTGGCCTTGCTGCACCCTCAGCAGTTGAAAGATAGGCATGGCTCCCAGCTTTGCTGGCTTCCAGTTTGCCCTGTGCTTTGAAATTCAAGGTGTGGTGATGTAATTACTGCTCACTGAAGGCTTAGGCTTCTAGTGTCATCCAGATGAAGCAAGGACATTCTGTCCCAGGGCCTCATGATCTGTGACTCCTCTCCAGGCTTGACAAGGGGGTGGGCTGCTTCCTTTGTTAAATCTCTGGACCTGATCTGGAATGAGCAGAAAAAAAGTCACACCTGGCAAGAAACAGACAGGAAGTGTGCTCCCCAGACAGGAGATTGTCCTCCCCATCTCTCAGTGTGAGCAGCAGACACTTTGTTCAGAGAGTTCTTGGCCTCAGACAGGGCAGAGTTGCCAGACAGAGAGGCACATTTCCCAGAACCCTGGGAAGGAGCACAAGCCAAACTTGCCTCTAGAATTGGCAGGGAACAGAACCTTCCTGCCTGTTCCTAACCCAGCCAGGGCCCCACAGCCTCAGTGGCCTCCCAGAGCAGGCAAGTGTGGCATCCGGAAGGCTGCACACTGGTAGATTTGTTCACTCTGCAGCAAGCAGTTAGGAAGGACTTGTTTTGGGGGCCCGTGCTGTGCCTGGGGACCAGGTCTGCAGAGCAAGGGACAGAGAGCTGCATATGGGTGTTGTGATCTGGCTCTCCCAGGCTTACAGATTGTACCCTTGGCTTTGTTTGGAGTTTGCTGCTGTTATCATATTGGTGGCAGTTGGGGGCTTTTTAAACATACTGTTTTACAATTATTACTTTTATTATTTTTTGGTGTACATGTGTGTGTGTGGTCAGAGGACAGCTAACTATGGGGGTTAGTTTTCTCTGTCATGTGGCTTCTAGGGTTTGAACTCAGGGCATGATGCTTGGCAGCAAAGCACCTTTATCCTCTGAACCATCTCCCCGGCCCTGTGTGATGTATGTTTTCTTGCTATAAAACCCAGGCTGTCAACTCTGTTACCTCCTGCCTCAGTCTCCAAGAGCAAGGACTATAGGCACAAGTCATCATGCCCAGCCAGGGTACAGCTTCAAAGCCTCAAAACAGTTCACAAGCAGTAGTGATTTGGGGGGAAAAAACCCTCTTGCTAATTTCTTAGCACACACTCATTCTCTGGAATAATCAATCTCCCAAGGGTGGCTTCTTTCTCTCATTGGAGAATGCCTGAATAAGTTCTTGCAGAGGGGAGCTGTAAATCACAAAGCCTCATATCCTTGGGAGAGCCAAGAATGTCTGCCATTTACTCCCAGCAATGAATGGAAGATTGAGAATAAAAACACTCCATATCAAGAATATTTTCAAGCCAAGCATGGTGGCACACACCTTTAATCCCAGCAAGTGGGAGGCAGAGGCAGGTAGATCTGTGTGATGAGCTCTAAGCCAGCCAGAGCTACATAGTGAGATCTCTCTCTCTCTCTCTCTCGCTTTCTCTCTCTCTCTCTCTCTCTCTCTCTCTCTCTCTCTCTCTCTCTCTCTCTCTCTCTCTCTCTCTCTCTCTCTCTCTCTCTCTTTCTCTCTCTCTCTGCCTCTCTCTTTCTCTGTCTCTCTCTTTCTCTCTCTGCTTCTCTCTCTCTGCCTCTCTCTTTCTCTCTCTCTCTGCCTCTCTCTCTCTTTCTCTCTCTCTGCCTCTCTCTCTTTCTCTCTCTCTGCCTCTCTCTCTCACTCTCTCTCTTTCACACACACACACACACACACACACACACATACACACACACACAGGGACTACAGTCATCCTGCTAACTGGAAACATGTTAAATAGCAATCATGAGAGGTGACTTTATCCTCTTCCAGGGTGTCAGAAAGCTGAACATGTAGAGCTGGAGTTTGCAGGATATGAGTCCACTCTGTTAGACTATTTGTAAAATTAAAAAGTATCAGAACCCCAAAACCAGTGGTTGATGTCCTCAACCCTGGAGGATCAGAGGTGAGGAAGACACAACATCTGTCCCAACACTGGGAGTAACTGGGACCAGTGGGACCAGGCACATAGGAACTCCACCAGCCCAGTAGCTCAGGTGGCTTCCAGTCTGTCTGGGCCAGCCGGTGTCCTGAGCAGATTCTGCAGTCATTCCCAAAACACCCAGAGGAAGCTCCACTCCCAGGTGCTCTAAGGAGCCCAGGGTCACAGGATCCCAGAATCACAATATCACAGAGATAGCTTGACTCTGAGGAGTTCTGACAAAACCAGGATCACAGGAAGGACAGGCTCCAGTCAGATTTAGCAAAGACAGGTAGCACTAGAGATAACCAGATTGTGCGGGGCAACAGTAAGAATATAAGCAACACAAACCAAGGTTACTTGGCATCATCAGAACCCAATACTCCCACCATTGCAAGTCCTGAACACACTATCACATCAGAAAAACAAGATTCAGATCTAAAATCACTTCTCATGGTGATGATACAGAACTTTAAGAAAGACATAAATAGCACCCTCAAAGCAATGCAGGAGAACACAGGTAAACAACTAGAAGCCCTTCAAGAGGAAACACAAAAAATCCCTTAAAGAACTACA
>NW_022196901.1:20387094-20405680 GCF_008632895.1 Mastomys coucha | reverse complement strand
ATGACACACAAAACTGTCCTCTACCTCACGTGAAATAAATATTTTATATGGTTTTACTAAAAAAAAAATGACTCATCTATCTGGTTACTCAGTTTACAAATTTTGGATTATATTTATTGAAACATGACATACTGTGCTCTTAGCTTATACCTCAATCGTATTTTGTGCTGTTTGCCATTTTCATGCCTTGTGCATAACTTGTATAGATGATATTCCCAATAAAATCTTCTAATGCCAATGGGGGAAAAAAAAAAAAAACAAAAAACACCGAATGCACTAAACAAAGAAAGAATTTTAAAAGCAGTAAGGGAAAAAGGTCAAGTAACGTATAAAGGCAGGCCTATCAGAATTACACCAGACTTCTCACCAGAGACTATGAAAGCTAGAAGATCTTGGGCAGATGTCATACAGACTCTACAAGAACACAAATGCCAGCACAGGCTACTATACCCAGCAAAACTCTCAATTACCGTAGATGGAGAACCTAAGATATTCCATGACAAAACAAAATATACACAATATCTTTCCACAAATCCAGCTCTACAAAGGATAATAGATGGAAAACATCAACATAAGAAGCAAAACTACACCCTAGAAGAAGCAAGAAAGTAATCTTTCAACAAAACCATACAAACCTAGTTCTACCTCTTACACCAAAAACAACAGGAAGTAACAATTACTTTTTCCTAATATCTTAATATGAAAGTTAATATTATCAACATATCCTAACTGATTGAAATCCAAAATTATGAGGAATTAGAAATTTATTGACTGTTATCCAATGGTCTCTCTAACTTGGTAATTGCAGAAATAGGTCCAATATTATACAATCCATATACACTTTCAGCTTGTTTGTTCGTGACAATATCTTGCTGTGTACAACATAATGGTCTTGAGATCTTGCTTCTCCTATCTCAGCCTCTCTATTAGTAGTATTGTTTATTTCATGTTTTTACACTATACTATGGTTTTCAGAACAGTTTACATATTTTAAAAGTATTTATATACTTAAAAGAAATGGAGATAATTAAATTGGGAGGGGGTTTGTAAGAGAACAACAAAGAGTGAGACTGAATGCTTTGCTTGACATTTGTAACTCTTGTATCAAGTTACCACAGTAAGAGCCAAGATTTTAAGCTCCACTAAATACAAAACAAAGAAACAAAAACATTTTATATGTTTATGTTCATTTAAGAAAATATTAGTAGTGATGTATTATTTTGAAATATATAGTTAATACATTTGGAGTTATTTAAAATTTATATTGAGAAAAATGTATGTGTTTTCAGTATTGCCGTAGACAAGCATCTACATAAGACTGTTAAATTGATTGTTGTTTTACATCAAACAACTTTTATAATACTCATTTTTATTGTTAAAGTATTTTATAAAATTTAAAGAATATGACAAAAAATGATGCCAGGCAGTGGTGGTGCACGCCTTTAATCCCAGCACTTGGGAGGCAGAGGCAGGTGGATTTCTGAGTTCGAGGCCAGCCTGGTCTACAGAGTGAGTTCCAGGACAGCCAAGGCTATACAGAGAAACCCTGTCTCAGGAAAAAAAAAATGATATTGTAGGTATTGAAGGATAATACTCCTCTGGGAGGAGTTGGGGTACAAAAGGAAAACAAGAATGTGATCTAATTCTATTTATTTAAAATATGTTTTTAAATGTTAACAAATTCAGATAAATTGAAATCATGTAACTTTTCTCATTATAATGCAATAAAAAAAGAAAAAATGTATTTATTTGATATATATAAGCACACTGTCGCTGTTTTCAGACACATCAGAAGAGGGCATCAGATCCCATTACAGATGGTTGTGAGCCACCATATGGGTGCTGGGGATTGAACTCAGGACCTCTGGAAGAGCAGCCAGTGCTCTTAACCACTGAACTATCTCTCCAGCCTTCCCTCCATCCTTCCTTCCTCTCTCTTTCCTTCTTTCTTTCTTTCTTTCTTCCTTTTCTTTCCTTAAGTTTTCTTTTTTCTTTCGCTTATTTTTATTTTATTCCTATGAATAAGTTTCACTGCATGTATGTAAATGCAGCACATGAGTGCCTGGTATCTGAGGAGGCAGAAGAGGGCATCGGATTCCCTGGAACTGGAGCAACAGTTTGTAAGCCACCATGTGGGTGCTGGGACCCAAACCTACATTCTCATGAAGAGCATCCAGTGCTGTTTGGGGCGTGTTGTTGTTGTTGTTGTTGTTTATTTGTTTGTTTACTTTGGAGACAAAGTCTCTATGTAACTCTAGCTGTCTTGCAATTCCCTATGCCTTACAGGCTGGTCATGAACTCACAGAGATTCTCCTGTCTCTCAAGTGCTGAAATTAAAGGTGTTCACCACACAACACCACTCCCGACCACTGACCTGCTTCTCCAGCACCCCTCCCCGGCTTTAGTTTTCTTTTGAAATAGAATATCTTGTAACCCAGACTGGCCCCAAGCCCACCATTGTCAGAGTTTCTGTTGCTGTGATCAAACACCACAACCAAGTGAAGCTGGGGAGGAGGGTTTATTTTATCTTACACTTTGCTGACTTCTCAGGTCATTCCATCACTCAAGAAGTCGGGGTAAGAGTTCAAGCAGGAACCTGGAGGCAGGAACAGAGGCAGAGGTCAAAGAGGAGCTCTGCTTACTAGCTGGCTCAGTCTGCTATCTTACCACCCAGGACCACCTGCCCAAGGGTGGCACTTCCCACAGTGCGCTGGGCCCTCCCACATCAATCACTAATTAAGAATTTTTAAATTCCCTATAGGCTTGCCTGAAGGCCTATCTGGTAGAGACATTTTTCTCAAGTGGGGTTCCCTATTCTCCAGTGACTCCAGCTGGTGTCAAATGACAAAATACTAACCAGGTGTAATGATCTGAATAGGTTTGGCTATTGACTCGTATTTTGAATCCTGGTCTATATGGAGTGGCACTTTTAGGAGGAAGCCTTGTTGGAGTAGGTGTGGCCTTGTTGGAGGAAGTGTCTCACTGTAGAGGTGGGGCTTTGAGATGTCCTATGCTAAAGCTATACCCAGTGTGGCTTTAGTTTCTGCCTAAGCATCAAGATGTAGAACTCTTAGCTCCTCCAGCACCATGTCTGCCTCCACACTGCCGTGTTTCCTGCCATGATGATAATAGACTAAATTTCTGAAACTGTAAGTCTGCCCCAACAAAATATTTTCCTTTATAAGGGTTGCCTTGGTCATGTGTCCCTACACAGCAATGAAACCATAAGACACCAGATACTCACTATATTGCTAAGAATAGTCTTGAACCTAATTCTCCTGCCTTCCCCACCCAGTGTTGGGATTACAGGTGTGCACCAAATGCCCAGCTCTCCTTTTGTCCTTTCAGATGTGAAAGCCATCATACCTTTGCTCCTACAAAAGCCCAGTCACCCAGGAAGTCACATCCCTTGGTCTGCCTCTACTGCCAGAATTTCCTCTGTGCAGCCCCATGGGAGACCTGAGGGCCACACCTCTGTCTGGTCCCTCCTGATGTCCTAGATTTGTCAGCACTTGCTGATCTCCCTGCCAAATGCCACCTCCCTGACAACCTGTTCTTACCAGAATTACCCATAATTCTCCACTCCTCCCCTGATTTCAGACCATCTTCAGGTCCAATCAGAAAAGTTCTTAAGACTTGTGTATTCCAGGTCAATCTGCTTTTCTCCACCTCCCTCCAGCCACCCAGCTCTTGTGAAGGTCGTCATGATGGTTCCCGCGTCCTTACTCCTCACATGTCTGCTCCATGCTGCCACACGGCAGCCTGTCGTCCTTCTAAGTGACGCTGACCAATCCCAAGTCAGAATCAGAAAAGTAAGAGGACCTTACATGAATCTTTGGAGCTGCAGTATGGAGAGAGGGTTCCATGGCTCTGAGGCAGTCAGGGCTAGAGCTGACGTAGGCTGCTAGAAGCAAGGTGACTACGTGACAAACAGAGCAGAGATGTCCATAAACTAGAGGAGTCCAGTGACCTTGTGATGTGTGTCGTGAGCCTCTGGACACAATATCTTTGTCAGTCTCTCCAGAGGCCTTAGGTCAAAGGGTAGAAGTAAGCAGAGTTCACATCCCAGGTCTCAGCGGGATTCTGGCCTCCTCCTAGCCTTTGCCCTCTATTTCACAAAGCTCCTTTAAAGCTGTTTTCTTCAGATTTTCCCTTTTCACCATGTCAGACTTTTCATTCTTGTGACAAAATACTTGATGAAAACAATTTAACAGAAGGACAAATTTGGGCTCCTGGGTGGAAAGCTTCAGTCCACAGTCGCTCCTGGGTGGTGGAGAGGAAAGACACTATGGTGGGAACTGTGTGACATGAGGCAAGCACAGGGCGAGTCCACCAGTACATACTCCAGTGACCTGCTTCCTCCAACCAATAAGGCCATGGAGTCCATCAATAGATTAACATGTTCATGAAATTAGAGCAGCCCAGCAGATGGCGTCCCACCCTTCAATACAGGAGACTGCAGAGGACATTGTTATTCAAATTGTGATATGCAGTGTAAGCTGAAATTTGTCATAGTATCTCCTTAATCTAGTCCAATGTCTTCCAGACTGTAGTTAGGATTTTACTGTTGTGAACAGACACCATGACCAAGGCAACTTTTTTTTTAAAGATTTATTTATTTATTTTATGTGTATGAGTACACTGTAGCTGTACAGATGGCCGTGAGCCATCATGTGGCTGCTGGGAATTGAACTCAGGACAGCCCTGCTTGCTCTGGCCCCTGCTCACTCCAGCCTTGCTCACTCCAGCATAATACACTGTAACTGCCCTGTTCGCTCTGGCCCTGCTCACTCTGGCATAATACACTGTAGCTGTCTTCAGACGCACCAGAAGAGGGTGTCTGATCTCATTACAGGTGGTTGTGAGCCACCATGTGGTTGCTGGGATCTGGACTCAGGATCTTCAGAAGAGCAGTCCGTGCTCTTACCCGCTGAGCCATCTGGCCAGCCCCCCAAGACAACTCTTATAAGGATGGCACTTAATTGGGGCTGGCTTAAAGGTTCAGAGGTTCAGTCCATTATCATCAAGGCAGGAACATGGCAGCATCCAAGCAGGCATGGTGCAGGAGGAGCTGAGAGTTCTACATCTTCATCTGAAGGCTGCTAGAAGACTGGCATCCTCAGGCAGCTAGGAGGAAGCTCTCAAAGCCCACCCCACAGTGACAGGCCACACCTACTCCAACAAGGCCATGCCTTCCAACAGTGCCACTCTCTGGGCTGGGCATATTCAAACTACCACACAGACTAACAAGGAATAAAATCCAAAGCTCAAAAGCCCAGGCATGTGCTGGCAAGATAGCTCGATTGGTAAAGGTGCCTGCCATGAAACCCTAGTGACCATAGTGAAAGAGACCTATCTGACCGCTAACAGTTCTCATCCTACCTCCACCACCACCACACAAGTGCCTTGGCATCTGAGTGACACCTGTGCACACACCACACACCAACAATGAGAAATAAAATTAATTTTCTTTGAAAAAAAATCAAAAGCCAAACATGATGATTCATTCTTTTAATCTCAACAGTGTAGAAGTTAAGGCAGGGACATTGTTTCAAATTCACAAGCAGTCCAGCTACATTGTGAGCTACTGTCCTAAAGAAATAAGAATAAAAATAAGTAGGCCTCAGCCTCCAAGGAAAGGATCAGTTTGTAAACTGCTTGCTGTATAAGCTTAAAGGTCTTGAGATTAACCCCAGAACCACGTGGAAAAGTCAGGCAGGCCTGTGAGAGCCCCTGTCTCAAAACAACAAGGAGGGCTGGTAAGATGGCTCAGTGGGGAAGAGCACCGACTGCTCTTCGGCAGGTCATGAGTTCAAATCCCAGCAACCACATGGTGGCTCACAACCACTTGTAATGAGATCTGATGCCCTCTTCTGGTGCATCTGAAGACAGCTACAGTGTACTTAACATATAATAAATAAATAAATCTTTAAAAAAAACAACAACAATAACAACAACAAGGAGGGAGGTGCTAGGGTATGATCCAGAGGTTAAGTGCTGGCCTCCACACATGTGTACACATACAATTCCCCAACACATAAATACAGTTTCAGATAGGAAATGTGGCAAGATCAGGAGTTCAAGGCCAGCTTCAGCTACATAGGAAATTGAAGACTCTCAAAGAATAAAAAATAAATACATGAGCTAGCTAACTAACTAGTTCATATATATGTATGTGTGTGTATCTGTGCCTGTGGTGCTGTGAATAAGAATGGCCCTCACAAGCTCATGAATGTTTAATCAGCAGGAAGTGGAACTGTTTGAAAGGATTAGGAGGATCAGGAGGTGTGGTCTTGTTGGAGGGAGACTGTCACCATAGTGGGGCTTCGAGGCTTCAAAAGCCCCTGCCAGGCCCCAATCCTTCTCTCTCTCTCTCTCTCTCTCTCTCTCTCTCTCTCTCTCTCTCTCTCTCTGTCTCTCTCTCTCTCTGTCTCTCTGTCCCTCTCTCTCTCTCTGTCTCTCTCTCTGTCCCTCTCTGTCTCTGTCTCTCTCTCTGTCTCTCTCTCCCTCTCTCTCTCTTTCTCTGTCTCTCTCTCTGTCCCTCTCTGTCTCTTTCTCTCTCTCTCTGTCTCTCTCTCCCTCTCTCTCTCTGTCTCTCTTTCTCTCTCTGTCTCTTTCTCTCTCTGTCTCTCTCTTCCTCTCTCTGTCTCTCTCTCTTTCTCTCTCTCTGTCTCTCTCTCCCTCTCTCTCCCTCTCTTTCTGTCTCTCTCTCTCTGTGTCCCTCTCTCTCTTACTCTCTCTCTTTCTCTCTCTCTTTCTCTCTCTCTCTGTCTCTCTCTCTGTCTCTCTCTCTGTCTCTCTCTGTCTCTGTCTCTCTCTCTCTCTCTCTCTCTCTCTCTCTCTCTCCCTACAGATCAGGGTATAGATCCTTCTCAGCTCCCTCTCGTGCACCAGGTCTGCCTGCTTGCTGCCATATTTCACACCATGATGATAATGGACTGAACCTCTGAAACTGTAATCCAGCCCCAGTGAAATGCCTTCTTTTATAAGAGTTGCCTTGCTCATATTCACAGCAATGAAATAATGACTGACTAAGACAGTGCCTGTGCACTTGAATGCAAGTGTCCTCTGAAGAGAGGCCAGAAAGTTACAGGCAGCTATGGGCCAGATGAGGGGTGATGGGAGCTGAACTCTGGTCCACCTGCTTGGCTGTAAGGCCTCAAACTCACGAATTCACAGTACTTCTCGTGTCTCAGCTTCCACTCAACATATCTTCAACAGGCCATATGTAACAGATACGTTCTCTGGCTCAATTGATTGATCTGAAAGAGCACATCACACTGAGGTTCCCAGTCCTAAGATATTCACATTGTTGTTGTTGTTTGAAGACAGAGCCTAAACTCTAGCCAAGACTGAAAATCATGGAAACTCTGCCTCAGCTTCTCCAGTGCTGGGATTGCATCACTCCACCTGATTTAGAAATCCTTATCACACTCAGGAGGTAGAGGCAGCTACACCGTGAGCTGGAGACCAGCCATGGTGGCATGAGACCTTTTCTCAAATAAAAGTCTCTAAAGTAATATATGGGATAGGGGTTGGAGCTGAAGAGATGGCTCCATGGTTAAGAGGACTTGCTGATCCTGCAGAGGACCAGAATTTGGTTCCCAGCAACCACATCCAGAAGCTTGTAACCACCTGTAATTCCAGTTCCAAGTATCAGATGCTTGCGTGCACGCACACAAAGTAACTACTTAAAATAAACAATCGCTAACACTAGCTCTGCTCTCTGGTAAACCCAAACTTCCCCTTTCTGATGGACTCTACCTTTCACTTGTGGGGGTGCTTGCTTTGTAAAATATTGTTTCACACATTCAAAGCCTAGGCTGTTATTTCTATCTATATTTTCATTTGACTTAGCCTGAAATCATCCTGTTTCTCTTTAAACGGTGTATTAGTTCTCAGGGATACACATCACTTGAACCTTTTTACCAAAGGCCCAAGAACAGCGGCACTGACAACTGAACCAGAAGACATGGACAGATTAGGTTAAACCCCATTAGTGGAAGTGTCATGGGCAGGAGCCAGCCTGCCTCAAGGAAGGCTCTCCAGCCAGGAGCCTTGGTACCCGCAATGCTTAAGGCTCCAGATTCTGGGGTGGCTAATGGGGCTGCTCCAGCAGGCTCCTGGCAGAGATGCCTACAGAACCAACAAATAATGCAGGCAGGTATGTATCACACGGAGAATTTTATATCCCTTAACACCCACAACATAATCTCTCTCTAGTATTAATTTTCTCCAATGCATTTCTCATTTGTGTGTTTAGGAAGGTTATTTGTTTGTTAGAGACAGAGTTTCTCTATGTAGGTCTGGCTGTTCTGGAACTTGCTGTGTAGACCAAATTGGCCTTGAATTCAGAGTTCTGCCTGCCTCTGCCTCGCGAGTGCTGGGATTAAAGGTATGATTAATTTCTATTATTAAGAGCACCAGTTGCTCTTGCACAGGATCTGGGTTCAGCTCCTAGCACCCACACTGTGGCACACAATCATCTGTAACTCCAGTTCCAAGGGATCTGGTGCCCTCTTCTGGTCTCCTTGGCACCAGCCATGCACATGGTGCACATAGATAGATACAGACAGGCACTCATGCATGTGTTACCTGGTGAGAAGATGCCATGATCGTGAAGGTTTTTCTGGGGTGAAGCTAAGCCAGTGCGCTCTGATTGTGCTGTCCCTGCGACCCCTCAAATGCATCAAAGCCCAGCTGTATAATTTGTGGTAGTGGGGTACTGTGTCCTGCTCTTCCTTAATTAAAACAAACAAAACAGCTTATACACACATATAAATCTAAAAAAGAACGGCTTGTGCTTGTGTACACGTTTCTGATGCATCTGTGTACGTGTAGTATGAGGGCATACGCTTCCTGTGATACACAGGAGGTCAGAGGGTAACCTTAGGTGCCATTCCTCGCCTTCAGCTTTATCTGAAGTTTCTCTTGTTTGCCACTGTTCTGTGTACCAAGGCTTGCTGGCCTCAGAGCGTCCGTGTAATTTTCCTGTCTCTGCCTCCTATTGTAGAGAGTGCTGATGCATACTACGCTGTCAAGCATTTCTATGGGTCTAGGGATGCAAACTTGGGTTGTCAGGCTTCTATGGCAAACATCCACCTGCTCAGTCTTCTCCCAGCCCAGCTTGGTTATTTGAGATGATGCCCTTGGGCTCATGGCAAAGAGCGTGTTTCTCATGCATGAACCTGGCTTCAATCCCCAGTAACAAACCCTGTACACAATGCTATCAGAACTCATCCATTGCTGCTCGTTCTCAGTTCCACCTTCACTTCCTCAGCTGCACATCCCATGGTGGGCTGCTCAAGTCCCTGCGATGGAACTGTGGAGACCTAGACCCAGGGCTCTCTCAGTCTGACTAAAGGCTAGCTCCTACCTGCTAAGGTGGGCTGCATGAACTATCCTTGCCTTATGTTGGGCCTTTAATCCATCATTAGAACAGGTAGATAAAATCAAATGTGAACGGAGTGGACAGAGACAATGTGGGCTTGGAGCCAGGGCTGGCTGGGTTGGCTCTTGGCATGGAAGGTAGGACTTTGAGGAAGGCCGGGTTTCTAGCTTGAAGAGCTAGGGCTCAGGTGGAAACGGGGGCTGACTAAGTGACAGAGAATGAGAAGAGTAGAGGGGAGATGCCAGAGTGAAGAAGAGACCACTGTTGATGGAGAAGCCCAAGCCAGAGATGCTGGCCTCCTGGCCAAGTGTGGGGCCGTGAGCTGTGCACAGACAGCCTGCTTTCCGGGTGAGCACAGGCCTGTAACCACAGTGACCCTAAGGAATGGTAGTGTTAGGCCATGCCTCCTGGGCTCCTGGCTCCTGTCGCAGCTACAGCCTCCCACAGCCCCCTGCAGAGAGGTGTGTGGCCATCAGTCAGGTAGGCAATGCCCCAAACTCCTGGTATTTTGTCTGGACTCCACCCCCACAGCTACCTGGCAACAACCAGAATGGCCCAGCCCACTCTAAAAGGAGCTGCTTTGCCCCCTCCTTGCTCTCTTGCCCTCTTACCTCTTATTCTCTTGCTCCCTTGCTTCCCCCTCTCCGCCTACCCTTCCCCCACCCCTCCACGTGGCTATGGCCGCCCTCTGCTTCTCTACTCTCTCTATCACTCTCTGCCTTTCTACAATAAACGTCTTAAAACTTTGGACTGCCTCTTATCATCCGGATCCCTTGTGCAGGTCTTCCCCTAATGAGCCACCATGTGTCTAACCTCCTGCCAGGAGGCCTCCCTGTGCTCCAGCCACAGCTTCTGGCAACCCAAGCTGCAGACTGAGCAAGCCTAGGACTCTCTTCCCAGCAGAAACCTGCCAGACCTCTCTCCTCCTTGCCCTTCCGCCCCCAGAGCCAGAGTCCACCTGCCCGAGGGCCCCCACCCGTTCTCAGCTCATCCGCTTCTCATACATCTGGGATGTCCAAAACTGAGAACCTGTCGTTCCTGGCCTCCGTGCAGCCCAGGGACCCCAGAACCAGCTCTTCAGCTATACCCAGCGGTGTCTGTGGTGCCCGAGAGTCGGAGCCCGACTCTGGCAGTTCTGCGGGGACCCCAGATTGCTCCTTTTCCCACCCCGACCCCTTAGCTTCTCACAGCCTGCTGCCTGTCCAGCAGTTCCGTGGGGGTGGGTGCGCAGTCAAACTTCCTTGCCCATCGACCCTAGCCCCAAGCAGACACAGGACCCTGTTTTTGACCCCACAGCCAAGGGCAGTCCAAGCAGGAAGCAGCTAGTCAGTAGGCTCATCTGCTAAGAGTGATCTTCAGATCTGACTCTTGTGCCAGAGTGTTGCTAGTGTGAGAGCACCCATCA
Source organism: Mastomys coucha (assembly GCF_008632895.1). Classification (NCBI taxonomy): domain Eukaryota; kingdom Metazoa; phylum Chordata; class Mammalia; order Rodentia; family Muridae; genus Mastomys; species Mastomys coucha. The sequence goes on along the minus strand of NW_022196901.1, from coordinate 20,394,884 downwards.
AGGCCCACTGAGCAAAGTCCTTCTGACGAAAAGAATAGAACCTCGGGGTAGAGACTGAACGTTCCAGCTGGGCCAGTCAATCGCCAGTCAGGAAAGTGGGGCTGCCCATAGAAAGGCGAGTTCACCTTAAACCATGCTAAAGAGAGGGAAGGGATAATTAATCCTTTTAAATCTTGGTCAGTTAGTTGACTTAAAATTTATTTTTAAGTGTGTGTGTGTGTGTGTGTATGTGTGTGTGTGTGTACACTAGTGTGATTGCCCTTAGAAACCATAGGTGTCAGATCCCCCTGGAACAGGATTATAGATGGTTGGTTGTGAGCCATCTTGACAAGGGTGCTAAGAACCAAATTTGGATCCCCTGGAAAAGCAGCAAGTGTTCTCAACTGCTGAGCCATCTCTTCAGCCCTGATTAATTGGTTCTCTCTCTCTCACTCTCTCTCTCTTTCTCTCTCTCTCTCTCTCTCTCTCTCTCTCTCTCTCTCTCTCTCTCTCTCTCTCTCTCTCTCTCTCTCTCTCTCTCTCTCTCTCTCTCTAAGAAAAGGAGTTGATTCAGAGTGTATGCAGGTGCCCTCAGAAGCCAGAGGTGTCAGATCCCCTGGAGCTGGAGTTGTCCTCATTGTGAGCCCCCTGATATAGGTGCTCTGTGAGAGCAGAAAGCTGAGCCATCTCTCCAGCCCCTAATTAGCTCTTCATGAAATAATATATGCTTCTCTTCCCAGCCTCCCCAGCCTCTAGTTCGTCTGCTTCCAGAGCTGCAGTCTACAGCCAAGTCTGCCTGCTTTTCAGAGTGATGCCAGAAAGCATGGTTTGCCTTGTCTTTCTCTAACAGTTTGAGCTTCACTGTTCCTCTAAAACTCACCCCTTGCCTTGTGGCCAACCTGTAGGCTGGTTTGACGTACACGGCCTGGTTTTTCCTCTTCTCTCTCCCCCAGGCAGCTGCTCAGATTCATAGCTCACCCGCCCTGGGATCCTTCCTTTACAGTCTAAGAAAATAGTGTTTGGGCTTCTGTTTGAGCCTACTCTTAAATAAGACTAAGAACCCACAAGAAGAGAACCCAATTTCTCATGTACTAATGGTGACTCTGCCAGGAATCACCCCAAAAAAGTATGTGTGTGTGTATGAGAGAGAGAGAGACAGAGACAGAGACAGAGACAGAGACTCAGTGTGTAACTCTTACTAGCCTGTAATGTAAACTAGCCTACACAATTCACAGAGATCCACTTGCCTCTGCCTCCCGAGCGCTAAGATCAATGGTGTGCACCACCACAATGGCATTAAATTCCTGTATTTAAGTGGCCAAAGCCTTTCCTGCATATCAAGTTCTAGGCCAGCATGTACGACCAGGAGACCATGTCTCAAAAAGAGGGTTATTACATTTGGACTTTATACACACACACTTCTCTCTGTTTTTGTTTTTTCAAGACAGGGTTTTTCCTGCCCACCAAGTGCTGGCATCAAAAGCATACCAGCACGCCCAGCAATGCAGGTATACTCTTAATGCCATGGTCCAGAGACCCAGACAGGGTAAAGCAGAGCCTTGGGCAAAGAGAAAGGTTGAGCAAGTCTCCCCCACTCAGGCCAACCAATTGAGATCCTTGGGAACACCACAGTGTGTGTGTGCGTGTGTGTGTGTGTGTGTGTGTGTGTGTGTGTGTGTGTGTGTGTGTGTTCTGCTGCCTCAAGCTGTTCTAGAGAACTGCCACCAACCCTTTCCGGTTGTCTATGCTGAGGCACCAATGCACAAGACTCATTTGTCTTGCAGTCTAGACTAACCACATCTCTTTAGAAAGTACAGTTTATCTGAGGACCCCTCTGTCCCCATCGAGAGAGTAGATATGGAGGTTGTTGAGCCACAAACTTCAAAATAAGGGTCTTGGCCCTTTTGATAGACTGGTCACAAGCAGATCCACAGTGTATCCCAGTTCCTCTCCAGAGAGTCCACACTCAGGTCTCAGACGTTCATGCACAAATTTAAGAAAAAACAAAAAGCTATTTCTCCTTACAATTCCCCCACCAACAGCCTTCCTCACAGAAAAACTATGGCAGTGTGTTGGGAATTCTGCTATAATGATCAGCAAAAGCTATAATCACAGCTTTCCCAAGCCCTGCCCACCCCTGAGGACTTTGAAAAGGCACCAGGAGACCAGGCCTGTTTTTCCTACCTTAGTCCCTGTAGGTTCCCCATTCCAAAGTGTTCTGCTTACACATTTTTGTTTACAAAGGACATTTTCCTATCACTAAATTTTTATGTTGGATTTAGAGAGAAACTTAAGTAGACTAAAAGAAAAAGTTAAAACTACCATTCCCCACCACTAGGAGATAGCCACCAGCTGCAAAGTGGCCTGTCTATATTGTTAAAGTGACTTTGGAGTGCATAACATTATATTACTGTCTCATTTTCAAAGCACTGGAATGTTGGGCTGAGGATGTAGCTCGGTTGGCATGTGCCTGGCTATTATGCTCAAGGCTGGGGGTTCAATTCCCAGCATGGCCCACACTTGGCTTGGTGCTGCACACCTACAATCCTAGCACTTGGGAAGTAGAAGCAGAAGGATCGGAGACTGAAGGACACCCTCGGCCAGCCTAGGAAACAGGGTGATGTCTGGTTTCTTTCCTTTTTTAGCATTATTACACATTTACAGGTCATGAGCAAAGGTCAGAAGGCAATGCTCAGGAACCAGTTATCTCCTTCCCGGTATGGGTTCCAGGAATCCCTCCGGCCCTCAGGCCTTGGTGGCAAATACCTTTACCTACTAAGCTATCTAAATAACCCCAAGACCTTATCTTAAACAAACAACAAAATGTTGGATTTTTCCTCTCTCCCCCACCCTCCATCCCCTGTCCTGCCCCAGTTCTTCAAATGAACCAGAGTTCTGCACGTGCAGGCATGTTGTCAACTACTGAGCTTTGTTGTGAGCCCCTTTAAATGTTTAGTTTTGTAGTTTTTGAATATGTTGCTTCCTATCTGGTCTCTCTTCTGCCTGGAGTCGGTCAAACTCAGGTTGTCCCATTCGCTCAGCAAGCACCTTGACGCTCCAAGAGTCTCAACACCCACCCCAGGCTTTTCTGTTCAGTCCCCTTTTTAAATTTTATTTTGAAACAAAGTCATCAAGTTGGCTAGGCTGGTCTTGAACTCACTCTGTGATTCAGACAGGTCTTGACATCACAATCCTTCTGGATCAGTCTCCCTAGGGTCTGGGATTACATACATCCAAATTCTAGGCCTGGCTAAGTAAATCTTTGCTTGTCAAGTCTGACAAGACTACAAGAAGTTGCTGGTACATGGCTGTGATCCCGGCACTTGGGAGCCAAAGTGCCCCTTGGTAAGTTTTAGGCCAGCCATAGCTGCATACTGAGTTCAGGGCCAGTCTCAGCTGTACAGTGAGTCCAGGACCAGCCTAGTTCTACATGAAACTCTATTCAAAACCTAAGACCAAAGACTAAAGAAGAACTTAGAGCGGGGTTGTTTTATCCAAACTTTAGCACTGTCACTTTGAGCTTAGGGTGTCACAAAGGCTTTGCTGAGGAGGAGTGCCTCACGTAGAGTGGATTGCCTCGGTGGAGGAGGGGCCAGTCTTCCTCGGGACTGACAATGTGTATGGGGAGCATGGGCTTTCTCTGAGCAGGAGAACAGACTGTAGTTTCATTTATTACAAAGTGTGGTGTTATAGATGATCCCACCCTAATGTAAGAAGTAGCTCTCAAATACCCCTAGAAGCTGGGGGACGTGGGGCGGCACTAGGGGTGGAGGCTGGGGAATGGCTACTACTGCAGAAGCAGGCGTCCTTGTAGCCCTGGCCTGGGCACTAGGCTGCAAGGCTTGCTTCTATCCCTCCAGATTCGGGGTATGGGAGTATTCCCAGCTTATCAGCTGCCTGGCCAACTGCCAGCCCTCCACTCTTCTGCAAGCCTGACATGCCCCCTGGGAACTGTTGGTGTGTCCAAGAAGGGGGAACACTGGTGTTACTCAGAGCCACCCTGACCCTGGACTCTCCTCTGGGATTTCAAAGATCTCTCTGGCTGCCACTGTTGAAATGAAATGGTTTTCTATCAGCCTGAAAAATCATTTTAAAAAGGCCATAGATTAGCAAGCCAGGTGATTTATTTGCAGAAATAGTAAGATTAATTAGTTGAAAGTAATCTTATTTTCTCTGAACATAGGTAGATAATAGTCTAGTCCATGGCTTAGGCACAGATCCAGATAACTAAACAGCGATCTGAAGTCCCAGCTAGACCTCTCCACTGTGACTTCTCAGTGGGGTCACGTTACGGGGCCACGTTACATGGTAACCCACCCTGGACTCAGGACCAGCCTGTGATTGTCAGGGCTTGATGGTGATGTGGTTACACTCACATAATGGGCCCACCTCAAGGAGGTGGTTGCCCAAAGTCAGACCCAGAGAATTCATAAGCTATACTGGGACTCACCACTGAAGCAGCCCACAGCTGAGCTCCAGCCTCAGCCCTAGGAAGCGCTTTGCACAGAGCTGTACCTGTGGTGTTACAAAGCTCAACCCAATGTCCTTCCTCACACACTGACCAAGAGTGCCTCCTACTTTCCTGTACCCCCAACCCCCACCTTATTCCCTCTTTGTTGTTTTGAAGCAGTTTCACTATGTAGCACAGGCTAGCTTCAGACTCAAAATCCTCCTGCCTCTGTCTCTTAGATATTGGGATTATAGACTGTGCCTTTACACTCAGCCTTCTCCTTCATTTTGATTGTAGCATCTAACGTGAAAATGCCATCAGGGAAGAAAGCCAACAGCCCTCCTCCCTAGATCTGTCCTCTAGAGAGTGGCATAAGATGAAAATTGTTCTACCCACATTCAGCACTGTGGCCCAAAGCCCTGGGTCCTCTGGGGCAACTGCACCACTGGTGAACAAGAGCATGCAAACCCAGAAACATTTCCCCACTAATCCAAAACACTCGCTGCAGGTAAGCTGTTAGCAGAGTCCACGTTCCCGGTCTGCAGTGGTCTGCAGCTGTGGCCTGGCCCCTCTGTGTCCCTCAGCCTGCCAGCTGAGAACTTCTGCCTCCCTTTCCAAATTCCTGTGATTTCTGCTTCATCCCATTAGCATGTGTTGCCCATTTTCTCCCAGCAGACTGGGGACAGAGATCTCATTCACTTGGAAATAACAGATGCAACTATAGCCAGAGCCCCAAGAGTTAACTGTGTCCACTGAGTACTCTAATTCTAGCCTAAAAGGCACACCATCTTAAGAAAGTGTCCTCAAACCAAGTGCCGATGAAGTGTTTGTTTGCTTGTTGAGACGTGATCTCATATAGCTCATGCTGGCTGAGAACTTAGCTGAAGATGAATATGAATGTCAAGCCTGCTGCCTCGACCTCCCAAGTGCTGTAAGCACGGCAGCAGAGTGTATATTGACCATGAAAAGATTCTCATACAGGTGCTGAGCTGAATGCGGTAGTTCACACCTGCCTTAGGTACCACCCAGCTTTAGGGACGTCAAGACAGGAGGGCACCTCAGGTCTGTGGGCAACCTGGGCTGCACAGTGAGACACTGCCTGGAGCAAATACAAAAAGGAAAAACAAAACAAAAAGACTTGTTAACTCATGCATCTCTGAGTCCAGGTCTTGGAGATAGAACAAGTGGGCGGAGCCTGAGCTCTGTGTGACACACAGAGAGACAGCTTTGTGCCCTAGCTCCCACCCCACCCACAAGTTTCTGCTCTGTGCTACCGCACCCCTTACTGTTGGGTAGGCCTGGAGCCCTCTGTTAAGGCATGTGGCAGATCCTGTGGGTGAATGGGCCTTCCACAGGCTGGAGGTGCTGTCCGGGAGGTCGAGCTGTGTAGTGATAGCAAAAGGGAAGCTCAGGAAATGGAGCTTGGAGTAGACATCTTCTTCTAGCTCCTCAAGTCACATGCAAAAGTGGACTATGCCCAGAAAGTCACTCTTCCTTTAATAAAGGTTCAGTTTTCCAGGAACACAAACTCTCTGAAGGAAGCACACTGGGTGCCCTGCATGCACGTGCCTGTGCGTGTGTGTACACATGTGAGCATGTATATGCATCTATAAACCATGCTTGTAGATATCAGGGTTTTGGTATCAGGAGCCTTCCTTAATCTCTCCCCACCTTAGTTTCTGAGATAGGGGCTCTCACTAACCCTGGAACCAGCTGCCTCCTCTAGACTAGCAGGCCAGTGAGCCCCCAGGGATCTTTCTCCTTCCAGCTTGCCAGCACTAAGTGGACAGGAATGTGCCTCTGTACCCTACACATCTGGGGAGGCTCCAAGCTAAGCCTTATGTTTGCACAGCAAGCGTGTTCTTGAATGAGCCACCTCCCCAGCTCCTGAAGGAAGACCCTTCTAATAAATGCTACTTTAAGTTCTAAAGACTCACCCAACTAGAGAAATTTGTTTTAGTTTTTGGAGACAGGGTGTCATGGAGGCCAACTGTATCCTGTAGCAGAGACTATCCTTGACTTGTAGATGCCCTTGCCTGTGCTGGCCCTCTTGGAACTCGTTCTGTAGCCCAGGCTGGCCTCAGATTCATAGATCTACCTACCTCTGCCACCACTGCCCAGCTATTCTTTATCTTTTAAATAAGTTGAGATAAGGAAGGCCCAAACTCACTTTATTATTTCTGACTTCGCTTTTGTTTCTTGGGGGTGGAGGGGGGTGGCAAGTCCTCACTGTAGCTCTGGCTGGCTACAGAGCTTTACTATGTAGATGAGAGTGACCTCAAACTCATAGAGATCTGCCTGCCTTCATCTCCTGAGAGCGAGGATTAAAGCTGTGTGCCACCATAGCCAGCCTACTTTATTTATCTTTTTAATCAAGCTGTTACTTTGGGATAATGGGATTGAGCCTGGGACTCACTTATCTATGCAAGCTCTCTAGTGAGCTAGGTCTCAGCCCTAGAAGAAATTCACAGAAGTACTGCAGAGAAGATGATGGATGCTTGGCTCAGGCCTCCTAAGGACGCCTGCCTGTTCTTCCTGGGACTCTCATTCACCCGCTGTGAGTGCTGCTGTAGCGCTGACAGCAGCCTCTGGAAGCAGTGATAGTTCAAAGACTGTAGTGTCCTAGCACTCTGGAGGCTGAGGCAGGATTGCCACAACTTTGGGGCTAGTCTGAGACACATAATGATTCTAGGCCCATGAGGAATGAAAGCAAGATAAAGTAGAGTGAGATGGCTCAGCTGTTAAAGGCATTTGCTGTCAAGCCCGATGACCTATGTCCAGGCTCCTGTACCCACAGAGTGGAAGGAGAAAGCCAACTCTCACAGGTTGTCCTCTGGTCTCTACACACATGCCATGCCATAGGCTGTTGGGCCCTATTTGTCCCTGGTTTGGGCCTTGAGGACAAACCTGAGCCTGGCTCGAGTTTTGAAAACTATCTCAGTCACTTCGTACTGAGTGGCTCAGCACAACCTGCTTAAGCCTGCCTTTGCCTAGCTACTGCAGATGTAGAGTAACTTTGTTGGCTCTGTCAGTCACCTTTTCCCTCCTCCTATGTCATCTCACCTCGGCAAAAAACCCCACCTTCTCTCTCGGCCCTTTATAAACAAAAAGATCGATATAATTAAATGAGTTCCTATTTTGACAGACTCCCGGCTAGGGGTAGTTATTCTCCGGAAAACAGGAGAGCCGAGCTGCAACACTCACCATCCTGCTCAGCCCGGAGAGGCTCGGCTGGACCCGGTTCTCTCCTCTTAGCCTGGACCTGTGGGCAGAGAGCCAGCAATGGGCTTGTATGCACTCGAGTGTGCACACACACACCACACACACACACCACACACACACACACACACACACACACACA
>NW_022196901.1:20386303-20387022 GCF_008632895.1 Mastomys coucha | reverse complement strand
ACACACACACACACGCCACACACACATCACATACACACACCACACACACACACAGAAATAAAATGTTAAAATTAAACAAATAGTAACAATTCCATTACAAATATAAGTTTTATATCATTAGCTCAGCAAACAAAAGGTCAGATGTCTGAGAAACTTTTAACTTTTGTGTAACCACTTTAACAATTCAATTATCCAGAGATTTTCCTCTCTGTTTCCTGGAAGCCTTTAGGGAGGGGCGCTCCCTGAGAAGGCTCCCTGGGCGGAGTCTTCTCCTGTCTTCAATTGACTACTCCCCAGGGAGGGTGAGAGATTATTCTGCTGTCAAGACCAAAGGTCCTTGACAAAATCCAGCTTTTTTCTAGTAAACCCAGAATACTCTATGGTGTGAATGCTAGAGTGTGGTTTTAGTCTTCATAAGGCCAGAGATGCCCTACCTTAATTTACCTCATAGCCTCCTCCAAATAAGGGAAAGGTCACATGACATAGGAGCCACAGCACCCCTGTACCGCACTCCCACAATCCCCCACCCTGGTGTCCAGAAAGACTTCCCCCATCTAGTGTTCTCAGCTATTACATTCTATAAGGATAGTTTGTTTCCTTTGTTTGTTTTTTGTTAATGGCCAAGTTTTCTGGTATAGAGTCTCAACTTGCAATCAATCCTGCCTCTGCCTCTGCCTCTGCCTCTGCCTCTGCCTCTGCCTCTGCCTCTGCCTCTGCCT
>NW_022196901.1:20379377-20383585 GCF_008632895.1 Mastomys coucha | reverse complement strand
CTGCCTCTCTGCCTCTGCCTCTGCCCCTGCCTCTCTGCCTCTGCCTCTGCCTCTGCCTCTGCCTCTGCTCCTGCCTCTCTGCCCCTGCCCCTGCCTCCTTAATACAGGAGTTACAGTCAGTTCCCTGCCACAGAGAGCCCGCAGAGATAAATAGTCCAGATAATAATTTAGCCAAGCCTTCCAGTTTAGACAATAGCAGTCTAAAAGTAGGGATTTTTGGAGTGGGGAGATTCATTTGCTTATTTTGGGGCAAGACCCACCTACCCCAGGCTAATCTCTAACTCACGGTGTGGCTGAGGCTAGCCTTGAATTCTTGATGTGCTAACCTTTGAGCGTGCAGTGATACATCTACACTGCTTGCTAAACTTTGGGCTCAGTGGGTAAATCACTTACCATGCAAGTGTAAAGACTAAAGTTTGGGTTTTCAGAACCCACATAACATGTGGCATGACAGCCATCTTTAATCCCAGCATCCCTTAGGAGGCAAAGATGGGATCTAAAGGCAAACTGACTATCTAGAGTTCTGGGCTTATCGAGAGACCCTGACTCAGGGTCAGTGGAGAGGGATGGGAGGAGACACCTGGTGCTAATTTCCATTCACACCACACAGACAGGAAGAGAAATGGGAGGAAGGGGAGAGCAAGCTTAAAGCCACGAAAGATAAAACATGATTTCCCCAACTGCCATTTTTTAGATGCAAAATCACTGGAAATAATTCTACATTGTACCCACTGTACTAAACAAAGCAAATGTTTGGCTGTCTTTGTTTCTAAATGCCCAAAACTTGAGAAATAAATTGTCTCAAAAAAATGTCAAGCAAATTTACAAATACAAGAAGTAATGCATAAAGATTAGTGAGTCATAAAGGGAGTCATCTGGGTAACTGCAGAAGGCTCAGCCCAAGTGCATAGCTTTCCTTCCACCCCATGTTTCAAGCGAAGGAAAGAAGCGATGAAGGCTCCTCGGGCCACACAGGAAAGCCCCACCAGTACCAGGAGTGTGATGGCTCACACAGAATTCCCTTGTGGTTCCCAGCCCTGAAGACAAGCATGGTGCAGGAGTGAGTTTGCCTAGCCTGCCAAGGGCAGAAAGAGGACTTCCAAGTGCACCTCATGAAACACACACCTCCCCGACCTGGAAGTTTTGCTGAGGTGCAGTTCAGACTACCCTCTGTCAGTATTTTCCAGTGATTTGTACCAACGGAGGAGCTGTTTTTAATGTGAGGATCTGAGGTACATGGCCTGGACTTCAGATTCACCCTGATGCTATTTATCAAAGAGTCTCAAGTATGACCTTTCTTTCTCGGTGCTTCTACAGAGTGGAACAAGCAGGGATGGATTTGACAGGTTACCTGAGCTATACTTCACTTAGTGTAGTGCTCAGCACAGGCATGCTGGCCAGGGCAGACCATGTCATTAGCAGATAAATAGAGAATATAATCTGAGCCTCACAAAGTCTAGATTGAAGAAATTCCTTGTTTTAGATTTTATTTATTTATTTATTTATTTATTTATTTATTTTGGTATTTTTGAAACAGGGTTTCTCTGTATAGCTCTGACTGTCCTAGAACTCACTCTGTAGACCAGGCTGGCCTTGAACTCAGAAATCCACCTGCCTCTGTCTCCCAAGTGCTGGGATTAAAGGCATGCGCCACCACCGCCCAGCTTGTTTTAGATTTTTAACTTTTATTTCACATGAACGACTGTTTTGCCTGCATGTCTGTGCACCATATAAGTGCCTGGTGCCTGAGGAAGTAAGAAAGAGCTATCAACTCCCCTGGAACTGAACCCAGGTGTGGTAGCATATGCTCTGGGGAAACTGAATTAGAAGCTACTACCTTGGTCTACACAGTAACTTCCAGGCCAACCTGAACTAGACAAGAGCTTGTATCCAAAAAGGGAGTCAGGCCAACTAGGCACAGTGGTACAAAGCTTTAATTCCAACACTTGGGAAGCAGAGGCAGACAGATCTCTGTGAATTCCAGACCATCCTGATCTACATACCAATTTCTGGCTCAATCAGGGCTGATAGTGAGACCCTATCTTAAAATATATATAAATTAAACAAAAAAATCAGAATACAGGGAGGGAAGGAAGATGAAGAGAAGAGAGAAGAGGAAATAAAACAAGAGAGAAGAGAGGGACGGTCCTGATACAGCATGCTTTGATTTCTAGGGCTTTCCACAGATGAGTGTGTTCAGCGCTGGGATCACACTCGGTGGGTGGAAGTGGGTTCCTTGCATCTTCCCAACTATCTAGCTATCATAGCTAGTGCAGCTATGGACCACAGATGGAGTCAAGGGCACATGAGCCCTAGCAATGTGGAGGCAGGAGGATTAGAAGTTCAATATTATCCTTGAACATAACCTTGGCTACGTGAGACACCATCTCAAGGAGGAGAAGGGAGAGGAAGGTATGGGGGAAAAGGAGGGAAAACTGGAAAGCTAAACTAGGCAAGTGGCTGTTCCGCCAGCACCATGCCTGCTGCGCTTGCTGCACATGCTAAGGGTGCCTTCTCTGACCCCTTTCTCTCTTTTGCTAAAACTTAACACATTTCATATTTACCCATGAAGTAAAGAGCTGCTGTGCACAGCACATGTTCAAAGTACAATTAACCAATGATTGTGTGTGTGTGTGTGTATGTGTGTGTGTGTGCCTGTGCATGTATGTAGCTATGTGTGTAGCTGTGTTCACATAGTACCCCCAGAATAGGATGAGAAGGTTCCCTTGAACCCCATATAAAACCAATGAGATGTAGCTAAAGCATTTGAGGTGAGAAATATCCAACTGTAAGTACTGTGTTAAAGAAGAAAGTTCAACTGCCTCAAAAGTTACAACAGGAGGATCAGAACATGCAGAATGGAACTCATGAGTCACTGAAATAGAAAAGTAAAATAGAGAAAGGGAATAAATTAAGTTATTTGAAAAAGATTAAGCAAGGCATGGTGGACATGTCATGATCCTAGCACTCAGGAAAAGGCAGGAGGTAAGTTTGAGGACAGCCTAGGCTACATTGTAGGACCCTGTCTCAAAGAAACAACAGAGAGAGAGAGAGAGAGAGAGAGAGAGAGAGAGAGAGAGAGAGAGCCTGTTCTGTGCCCCTCACTCCATCTGTCAATAAGACCTTCCTGAATGAGATCTGTTTCCAGATTTTTGCAAAAGGAGAATGTCAGTGAAGCCTAGGAAGTATAAAGGGAAAGTATTTTAATTTTTTAATCCATGCCATTATTAGCTCGCCTTGCCGGCCTTCTAATTACACAGGAGCGTACGTCTAACAGCCTGGCTCTGACTCATGATTTACTAATGAGGTCATATTTTTCAGTACAATTCCAAAATCCCATCAATCTTTAAGTGAATTTGCTGCTTTCTGAAAGGAAGGCGTGTGTGTAGCACTAGTGGAACTGAGAAAGTTTCGTGTGACTTCAGTTTCGGAAACTTTCCCAGCAGGACAGCCTGTGCTGGTTAATTGTTCGATTGTAAAGTAAGTCTAGGAACCGGACCAGCACTCACTCTTGGCCTTTGAATCAGACCATCAGCAACTGTGCTCCACGCAAGCAAGTCTGCCAGTGCAGTGTGGCCACTGGCCTACCGGGGATCATGCTTTAAAATGTGACAACAGAAACGTGAGCACAGAATCAGGTTGTGACCCTAGCTACAATGGGTAACAAGTTCAAGGTGACGCCAGGCAGGAGCCAGAGCACAGGTATCTGAGGATTACGGGATGTCCAGGCAGGAGCCACAGCACAGGTATCTGAGGATTACGGGATGTCCAGGCAGGAGCCACAGCACAGGTATCTGAAGATTACGGGATGTCCAGGCAGGAGCCACAGCACAGGTATCTGAGGATTACGGGATGTCCAGCAGCATCTGGCCAGCTGCTAAGACAGGTGTATTTAAATACACCATGTTGGAAGGAGAAATAACCTTCCTACAAGTGGTCCTCTGACCTCATGGGTACTACTATATAAATAAAATATAATTCAGGCTGTGTATACATGCATTTTTTAAATTTTTATTTTATTTATTTTAGGTTTCACTCTATAGCCCATATGATCAAACTCCATACAATGAGTGTACTGGAGCTCACTGTATTTAGGCTGGTCTCACACACACAGTGATCCTCCTGCCACAGCCTCCTGGGATTACCACAATGAGGAGCTGCTTCTTCTTCTCCTCCTCCTCCTCCTCCTCCTTCTCCTCCTCCTCCTC